>NW_019946085.1:38570-67473 GCF_002910315.2 Salvelinus sp. IW2-2015
CTCTCAACACATTCCCTTCATCTCTCCATCCCCTCCTCTCAACACATTCCCTTCATCATTATCACATCCTCTTGTTTCTTTCTTTGGGAGAAGAAACATTTGACCCTGTAAGCCGCATCACCTCCCCTTTATATACCCATATGATTTGTCTCAGCAATTGTTTTAAAACGTCAGGCGGATGAATACTCAGATGGAGTGACATCGGGGACTTGCGTCACAGACCGGAGAGTGTGAGCGACTCTGACAAACTGAATGTCATCCTTGTTGTATTAGCTGTATGTTATAAAGCAGGGGAATTCAAATCAGAGCCTGAAGGTCCCGAGTACTGTTGGTTTTCTGTTCTACCTAATAATTCATTCCATCCACCAGGTGTCCCAGGTCTAAATCAGTTCTTGACTAGCAAGGACACATTTAAATCAGCTGTGGAACTGGCTCTGGGGTCCAGCATTGAGTTAGTCTGCTATGCATGAATGTTAATTCAGAGTAGCCCACTGCAGCTATTCCATTCTCCTGTAGTACCTACCTAGAACTGACCTTTTACTATCCATACGCTCTACAATATTGTGATGAAACCACAGGACAACAATGGAGCTGCTCTTGAAACACAACAGATAAAGATAGCTTAATCAATGATCAACGTGGGGGGCAGAAACAGAAGAGGTGTTTTGATTCAAAGCTTTGTTAAAATGACAAAGACCGAAGTACATTTTAGCAATGATAAATTGTTTTTATCTTTGTTGTATTGTTACGGTACTTCTGAAAACAACAGCTGGGTGAGTTTCTATCATAATGTTCATAATAAGCAAGTGTTCACAGCACTCCCACCTAAATCCCTCAATAGAGAGGTTTACACTCATGCAGCTAGAGCTGAGAACCTCCACTTCAGTGGCTGACCCTTTAAAAACCTGTACACACAGACACGTTTGTTTGTGAAAATACTACAGTTAATGTGTTTTCCACAGAATTGGCCAGTCTTTCTCTTCATATAGTTATGCCTGGACAATGTACTGCATAAAACCAAGGCTTGGTCCACAATGGGAGAAAAAAATAATCACATTTGTTTAACATTTTGGCTGCCATCTTCTCGGTTCACATTATGCAGATACAGATGGAGATTGCTGATTGCAGTCCAACAGACCTCTACTACAGAGAGCAATTAAGGCTTGGATTTGTCTCTCTAAGTATTTCTAGAGCATCAGTACCAGGCAGTTGTCACGACTTCCTCCGAAGTCGGTCCCTCTCCTTGTTCGGGCGGTGTTCGGCGGTCGGCGTCGCCGGCCTTCTAGCCATCGCCGATCCACTTTTAATTTTCCATTTGTTTTGTCTTGTCTTCCACACACCTGGTTCCAATTCCATAATTACATGTTGTGTATTTAACCCTCTGTTTCCCCCATGTCCTTGTCCGGAAATTGTTTATTGTAATGCTTGTGCACGTTAAGCTGGTGTGTGATGGGTTTTACCCATTTAATATTGTACTGTTAACGGTGGTTTTATTTATTAAACTGCGCCGTTGTAAATCAGTTTTTGCTCTCCTGCGCCTGACTTCTCTGCCGCCAGTACGCACCCCTTACAGCAGTAAATATATCATTACAGCGTCAATACATGAAAATAAAAATAAAAAAATAAATCTTTCATTTTGTTCTTTTCAGAATTCAAATATCAAGCGAGGGTAGCTTTCATTCTGTAACCGTGATTAAAAACGGTCCCCAACGTAGCTATTGAACAAACCCTCAGCACCACTGCTCAGCAGGCCAGCAACCCCTCTGAAGCCTCACTACAATAACACTGCAGTACATCAAATCAAATCAAACTCATTTATATAGCCCTTCTTACATCAGCTGATATCTCAAAGTGCTGTACAGAAACCCAGCCTAAAACCCCAAACAGCAAGCAATGCAGGTGTAGAAGCACGGTGGCTAGTTAAAACTCCCTAGAAAGGCCAAAACCTAGGAAGAAACGTAGAGAGGAACCAGGCTATGAGGGGTGGCCAGTCCTCTTCTGGCTGTGCCGGGTGGAGATTATAACAGAACATGGCCAAGATGTTCAAATGTTCATTAAATGACCAGCATGGTCAAATATAAGAATCACAGTAGTTGTCGAGGGTGCAGCAAGTTAGCACCTCAGGAGTAAATGTCAGTGTGGCTTTTCATACCGATCATTAAGAGTATCTCTACCGCTCCTGCGGTCTCTAGAGAGTTGAAAACAGCAGGTCTGGGACAGGTAGCACGTGCGGTGAACAGGTCAGGGTTCCATAGCCGCAGGCAGAACAGTTGAAACTGGAGCAGCAGCACGGCCAGGTGGACTGGGGACAGCAAGGAGTCATCATGCCAGGTAGTCCTGAGGCATGGTCCTAGGGCTCAGGTCCTCTGAGAGAAAGAAAGAGAGAAGAGAGAATTAGAGAGAGCATACTTAAATTCACACAGGACACCAGATAAGACAGGAGAAGTACTCCAGATATAACAAACTGACCCTACCCCCCGACACATAAACTACTGCAGCATAAATACTGGAGGCTGAGACAGGAGGGGTCAGGAGACACTGTGGCCCCATCCGATGATACCCCCGGACAGGGCAAACAGGGAAGATAACCCCACCCACTTTTCCAAAGCACAGCCCCCACACCACTAGAGGGATATCTTCAACCACCAACTTACCATCCTGAGACAAGGCCGAGTATAGCCCACAAAGATCTCCGCCACGGCACAACCCAAGGGGGGGCGCCAACCCAGACAGGAAGATCACGTCAGTGACTCAACCCACTCAAGTGACGCACCCCTCCTAGGGACGGCATGAAATAATTAATTTGCACATTCATTCTACAGTACAGCGACAAGTCCTTAAAAAACACCCAAACGGTCTCGATCAGGGAGGAAAATCCAGATTCATTAAAATCCTGATGCCAGGCAGGGTACATCTTTTTCAAGTGGGTTCAAAACGCTGGAACTTGAACGTAGCCAATTACCTGGAGTGTGTGACTCAGTATAATAATGAACTTCATATTTGGCAGACATCACAGATACATTTAGGACTCTTTACAAGAGTAATTTGTGTGGCAGGAAACTAGGAGAGCAATCAGTCCCCAAGATACTCAAGAGACGAGAGAAAGGGGTAAGAGGTATGGGGAAAAGAAGGAGATGGAGAAATGTGAGGAACAAGAGGATGTATTTTAGGATGTGGACGTAAAATGGGTGAAAGGAGTTGAAGAGTGAAGCGAGTGATCTTGAGAATAGATTGAGTGTCCAGAAAGAAGTTGTTTCCCCAGTCTTCACACCCCTGACCCGACTCATCCCTACTAGTGGCAATTCTCTGTCCATTTTAAAAACAATAATTTTATTTATTTCCTTTATAGAACTACTTTCCATAAATGATATAAAGCTCATCCAGGAGCGACCCCCACACTAACTAGCCCACCATTAACACCGACTTTAAGGCTAAATTCCCCAGGGAAATGAATTCACTCAAACACACCAGCAGCATGATGCATCATTCTCGATGGAGTTTACTTTATGAATATTGACTAGTGCATTTCAAAGAGGGAGAAATATGTTCTAATAACATCAGACGAATTAGCCGGGGAGGCCCCTGGTAAAACAAAGACATGGAATGTGTGTGGACGACTCCGCAGAATGTGCTAATTAAGAGACATTGATCATGAATAGGGTTGCAAAGGGAAGGTATAACACTGGAAAAGTTCAAAGTTTACCAGTAAACTACCAAATTATCAGACAGGACTTCCCAACTAACACATGACTTAGTCACAACGACGCAAGTAAGTTGTGAGGAGGTTGGTTGTGACATTACCATGTGGCAATGTTGTGACAACCTGTTTGGTTAGCAGCGTTATGGTACGTATCCCAGGATTCCTCCCAAATGACATCCTATTCCTTAATAGTGGACTACACTCTTAGAAAAAAGGTGCTATCTAGAATCCAAAAGTTTTTTTTTCGGTTGTCCCCATAGGAGAACCCTTTGAAGAACTCCTTTTGGTTCCAGGCAGAACTATTTTGGGTTCCATGTAGAACCCTTTCAACAGAGGAACCCAAAATAATTCTGCCTGGAACCAAAAAGGTTTCTACCTGGAACCAATTAAGGGTATCTTCTATGTGGACAGCCGCAGAACCCTTTAGGAACCCTATTCCCTACATAGTGCACTACTTTTCCCTGTTCAAACGTCTAGTAAATAAGGAATAGGGTGCCATCTGGGACATAGACATAACGACACAATATGAATGAATCTTGGTGAGAACATGGCCGTCAGTCATTCTACCACTCCCATTGTCCTCAGAAAAGACCTGGCTGATTTCCCCTCCGTTCCAGTGTTTAACATTCACAGGAACGCTACAGTGGGCTTTGACCAGGACGATGACGTTCCCTCCGACTGGAAACTTTCTCATGTACCACTTATTCCTCTAATCCCCCAGACTCAGAGTCAGAACCTTTAAATCACCTAACGGTTTTTATTCTTCAAAGAAACAGAAAGACAAAAGCTCCACAAAGGAAAAGCTGGAGGAAGATGAATCTTATTTTATCGAACTGAGTTATTTGAAGCCGTATCATAACATTGTGAGCAATTATTTTTTTTAAATAGGGCAGAGCCTATCAATTTTCATGAGGGAACTCTTAAGAGGTATCTGACTGTAGTTGTGATGTAATTAAAGTTTTTCTGAGGGATTCTGAGATTTCAGGGGCTTTTCTCTGTAAACCCTATATTATTGAAGGTTTCATTATTCTGGCCAAACTTTAAAGAAGAGGCTTATTTGAAAGAATGAACGCACAGAGAGGAAAGGATTGTCAATGATTCCATTATGATGAAGTATACTGTAATTATTAACACTTTACAGTAAGCTACCGTCTATGAGGGGTTAAATGGGTTTACAAACCAGCGCAGGTTATAAACGGCAACAAGACAATATTCCTCAATAACATCCTCCGACGGCCAGAAGTGACACATATATTACATGCCATAAGCATTTTGTCACTTCCCTCAAACAGGAATAGAACGGCTTGCTACTTTGTGCTTGACTGGAGTACATGCCTATTCTACGTGTAAGATCCTTTCTGCACAGCGAGCATGAACACACACAGCATGCACACGACAGTGTCTGACATCAGTGTCACAGCTCACACTTAAAGATCAACCTATTCTTAGTGATCCGTCTGGACAAATAGAGACTGAGCCCGGCGTTTTCATTGTGTCTTAACACACAAAGCTTGCTTCCTACAGCCAAAGGCTTGTAATGTGTTGATTCTCCCTCAGCCTGTTCTGCTTCAGGACATATGATAGTCTGACACTTCAGGAGATTGATCATAGAAATCATGCAGCTTGCTGACTTGGGCCGGTGATAGGTAGCCTAAGCTGCTATATGATCAAGCACCTCTTACAGGTCGACCACACAGCCCTAAGGAGGCATAACAGAAAGCACCAATTAGGGAACAGTAGATCCATACAAGACTAGGGCCTTCAATGATGGAGACACACAAAAAACTGTCTTCATACAATAATATTGTCTGTGTGTGTGTATCCCATCCAACTAGCTATGATAATACAACTCTATATGCTGGGACACTGAGGACAACTGTATTGTTTGAACAATTATACCATCAGAATGGAGCTGCTAGTTAGTCAGCAGCTGTTAAATGCTTGTGATTCATCCAGTGCTTAATTTGAGCCAGATCCTGCCAGAACAGGATCCTGCCGGAACAGGATCCTGTCAGAACTGGATCCTGCCGGAACAGAATCCAGCACCTCTCAGTTTTGTACTCTTTTATTCCGGAACCCATTTGCCAGGATCAGGTACCTCTTGTGGCATGAAACATCATTTTCACTGTTTGCAATGTAAAAATCCTAATAATTAGCAATCAGAGTAACTCAATTTGGATCCCTCTGTAATTGCCATGCTCCTAAAAAACGTAACGTGAAAACGTGCCTGATATTCTAGGAATTGATTCACGTTGGACCGTCCCGGGTTTAGGGTTTGTGCAACATTGTAGTCTATGTAGACCAACACGTGGTCATTGCTGTGGTGAAGAGAGAGAACAGAACTACAATGAGATTCATGTTGTATGATCTCTCTCCCTCTCTGTGCTGTTATTATTTCCTTATACAATAATAGGTGTGGGAAGTGTGCTGGAGGTGCTGCAGCACATATCTGTCTGTCCAGAAAGAAATGAAATAGTTCCCAATACTACACCAGTAGTAAGCCTAGAATTTAGGATCAATAGCTAATTAAACAAAAAATAACCTGACTGTGGATTGTGTGTAGCCCAATCACAAGGCATGCCTGCAGTCGGCAACGTGTGGCAAATCTGTCAGTGAACAGCATGCAGCCAAAACAGGCCTTTCGCAATATTTCAAATACAATTGTGGGAAAACACACTTTGGAAAGCAAATGGATCCTGCTGAAAAGAAAAGACTAATCTGTCTGTATGTTACCAAGCTATCAACTTAGGCCTGTTGAGCGAACAGCATTTTTTTTTTAAAGTAAAGCAAGAGATAGATGGGGCACTGCATCTCAGTGCTTGAGGCATCACTACAGACACCCTGGTTTGAATCCAGGCTGTATCACAACTGGCTGTGATTGGGAGTCACGTAGGGCGGAGCACAATTGGCCCAGCGTCGTCTGGGTTTGGCCGGTGTAGGCCGTCATCGTAAATAGCAATTTGTTCTTAACTGACTTGCCTGGTTAAATTAAAATAATAGATAAGCTTTTGGCCAGTGAGTGAGCTGCACATCCTTGGGTGAGTCAGTGAAACTGGAAAGGTTTTTTAGAACTATAATTTCCTCTTCATTTTGAACAATATGTGTTTCTCCTCACACCTGGCCAAGGCTATTGATGGATTCAAGACAAGATCGTTTTTATTGACCTCAGATTCTCAGTTTGTCAGTGTCAAAGTAGCCTGTCATTTTGAACATTTGTGAGGTATTAAAAGAGATTCTGTGAAAGTCTCCAGCCATCTAAAATTTAGTAGAATTGCATGAAAGCCGTTTATATAAGGCCACATGTACTCCATGTATACAACTTCTGCAAGCAGCTCCACACCACTGCTCTAAGCGATGATAATGCATGCAATGCTTTATTATAAAGGTTGGTTTTTTTCATGCGTTCTGACACCTCAGAGCCCACAGCCCCCCCTCACGGGCTCACCTTCTGTTCCGGCACCTCCCAAATTACAAATGAATGTCACGCCCTGGCCTTAGTTATCTTTGTTTTCTTTATTATTTTAGGTCAGGGTGTGACATGGGGGATGTTTGTGTGTTTTTGTCTCGTATAGGGTGTTTGTATTGTATAGTTTTTTTTTGTAGATTTCATGGGGTTGTGTTCAGTGTAGGTGTTTATGTATGTCTATTGTTGCATGGATTGGTTCTCAATTAGAGAAAGCTGTCATTCGTTGTCTCTGATTGAGAGCCATATTTAGGCAGCCATAGGCATTAGGTAGGTTGTGGGTAATTGTCTATGTTTGACGTTAGTAGCGTGTGTCTGCACTTTAGTTTTGTAGCTTCACGTTTGTTTTTTTGTCTAGTTTGTATTAGTGTTCGTTTTTTCATCTTTTAAATAAAAGAAGATGTATTCATATCACGCTGCGCCTTGGTCCTCTCATTCACCTAAAGACGATCGTGACAATGAAGCACTGAATTGATCGTCATGAATCATATTACCTACTGAAAATGACTGTGGGCTACTATCTATCCTGACTATCTTACAATAAAGACTGCCTGTATAAAGACTGACCAACCAACCAAACAATTATAAATTATAAATCAAAATGAGAAAAGAAAAAGTGTTTTTATTCATTTGTTTTGTGTGTTTTTTTATTAAGTATTAAAGCACCCTTATGCAATGGGTGTAGTCGAGAGGTTTGATGATTGCAACTTTTTTGTAATGCTTAATTTAAAAAAATTCAAATCAGAACACTGTTGATACACACACTTCTAATACAGAATTCTCAATATCTTCAGAGAGATAGACAAAACCGTGGAACAGTTCAGATACCAGTACCATTTATCATTGCTCCAGTACTGTAGAGATGTACAGATGTAGGATCTTAATTTGAGCCAGTCTCCTACAGCAGGAAAATAATCCTACAGCAACAGGAAATGTGAATTATTATGTGGTTTATATAATTAATGGACATTTTTGTAGCAGTTAATACATTTTCGGTCTGAAATTTCACAAGTGGAAATTACAAACTTTAGAAGCATTTTTAAACCTCAAATACACTACAAGTGTTACATTTGCTGCGTTGAAGTTCTCCTGCAACAGGGTGATCAAATTAAGATGCTACATCTTTACAGGTAGCTGCAGGTGATCCGTCACAAGTGTGGTGATGAGAGGACAGTATAAGTGCTAATATCATCCCTACAGCCGACCTCTCTATCACTCACCCTCTACAGCCCCTCTGGCAACAGGACACCAATAAAGAGTGAAGAGGAGAACTCAATTGCAGGTGTACCAGTAACAAGAGGTGTTTATGGCCATATTTGACACCAGGGAAACAGCGATAGCACTCTATTGCCTCGGAGGGTTGTAGCATTGTCATTGAAGACATCAACCCTCTATATCATTTCCTCTGTCTAATGTGCTGTGGAAGGAGCATTAAAAAATGATTAAAAAATGGTTATTAAAGGGATGCTTCACCCATATGTCATGTTGTAATTTGGATGAACTATCCCTTTAACTACTTATGAGCCCTTTATTGCCTAGATGTAAAGTGTAAATCATGCTGCATTCATAATAAATCATGGGCCAGTAACTGTTGGGCCAGTAACTGAAAAGTCACTGGTTCAAATCCAGCGAATCCAGGTGGAAAAACCTCTCTGATTCAGAGGGTAAAATGAGGAAGACACATTTCAGTTGAATGCATTCAGAGAGGTGCGAGGGGCTGCCTTAGTCAACGTCCACGGCACCCGGGGAGGAGTTGTTGTTGAGGGCTAACTGCCTTGCTCAAGGGCAGAACGGGAGATTTTTCCACCTTCCCGGCTCTGGGATTTGAACCAGCGACTTTTCAGTTACTGGCCCATGATTTATTATGAATGCAGCAACTGACTAGGTGTCCCCTCCCATGGGGTCCTGGCTCTAATTTGGGAGTCTTGGGACACTGGCACAATCAGATGACAGCCAGGTTGATGTGAATGGCATCACATTATATTTTTTATTTATTTGACTAGGCAAGTCAGTTAAGAACAAATTATTATAATGACGGCCTAGGAACAGTGGGTTAACTGCCTTGTTCAGGAGTAGAACGACAGATTTTTACCTTGTCAGCTGGGGGATTCGATCCACCAACCTTTCAGTTACTGGCCCAATGCTCTAACCATTAGCCTACCTGCTGCCCCATGTGATACATGATGTCTATTGGTTGAAGCTGGAAACATTAATGATGAAACAACATCAAAGAAGTTACTTCAAACAACTGACACTGTTTTTCCCCTCAGACATCATTGCATGCAAGATAGAAGAGCACAGTCCCCTCACAGCCGATGCTGTGACAGAGGAGACTTTAGACTGATGGATGATGTCATTGTTGCTGCCATTAATGATCCCCAAACACCCACCTCCACATGATCCACTCACAATCAATACACAATAGAGGCTGTTTGCTTTGACAAAGTCCTCAGCCATTATGAGGCCTTACCTTTTACCTGTGAATCACTAAACAAATAGTGTCTGTAACTTCAGACGAGACAGCTGGATTACAGTAGGGCAGTGGAGGCTGCTGAGGGCAGAACGGCTTAATGTCTGGAATGGACTAAATGGAATAGTATCAACAACGTGGTTTTCATGGGTTTGAAACCATTCCATTCACTCCATTCCAGACATTATTGTGAGCCGTTCTCCCCTCAGCAGCCTCCACTGGAGTAAGGTAGGTAAATATAGTGCCTGTCAAAACAACGGCTCATTTGTATTTCACAAAGAAATATTATATTACAGTGTTTATTATACTAATAGTGTTTCATAAGTTTCCTTTTCAGATATTTACTACAACTCGGTTTGTAAGAAGACAAAAATAGACTTGAACGATCAGAATAACATCACACAAACCATATGGCTTTTATATCGATATGCCCAAAAGCAATCGCTTGATAAGGGCAAATCAGGCAACATTAACATATGACCGATGGATTTTCATATTTCAGTTACGCTCCGCTTGCCCTGAGCTTCCTATAGTCAAGTGAAACCTGGGATTGTCTGTTGTAATCCCAAACATTAAACAGAACACAGTTCCACTGTCCGATTCAAGAAAAGGGCAGCACATTTTAATTGGTCACTTCGCTCTCTGCACTTGTCTTGTCCTTTGTTATTCTCAAGTTGTCTGATAATTATGTTCAAGAAGAGAGGCCCCAGACTCAAAATAAACAGCAAGATACGTTGGTCGGCCGACCAGGATTGTCATTTCAACACAAGCAGATTGTTGACGTTAACTAGGCTTTGACGTTGATTTGATGTCTTTCAAATATTTTTGCTCACCAACTGGATATGTGTTCATTTATGACCTCTTTGATTCAAGGGGTCTATGTAAAATCATCACTTGGTAACATGGGGGGACAAGAACATGGGTGCCATTCCCAAATCCTCAAAACCCAATTAAATGACAAGATGTTTACAGCAATCAGACTGTGGATTAAAGTGGATTTGAAGTGTTGTTTGTGTCACACTGACAATGGACTTGCTATAGTCCTCTCAAACTGGAGAGTTGTAACTTGCAGAGGTTGGCTACAGCAGGCTTGTCTGTTGGTGACGTGGTCATTGGATGGCTAATGTGCATGATGCCCACAGTATGAGCCCCGAAGAGGAAGGCAGAGGCAATCAAACTTCTCAGAGTTTAGATCTCAGCTCTGCACATAATGTCTGTCTGAGTGAGGATGGCTCGTCTGTGCTCGTCTAGAGTGGTCTGAAATGACTGACGGTCGTACAGACTGGCATAGAGACCCAATCTGTTTCCTCCACAACCCTGCACCAACCCTGTGCCTTTGCCAGCAAGAGTTGTATGTCATAAACAGACATGTAAACAAGTCCGGGATGAGCTATTTCTCTGGCTGGAGACTGCTATTGTCTGCCCGGAGACTGCTATCGTCTGCCTAATGCGGCTGCTATCATCTGCCTAATGCAGCTGCTATCGTCTGCCAGGAGACTGCTACCATCTGCCCCGGAGACTGCTATCATCTGCCTAATGCGGCTGCTATCATCTGCCTAATGCAGCTGCTATCGTCTGCCAGGAGACTGCTACCATCTGCCCGGAGACTGCTATCATCTGCCTAATGCGGCTGCTATCATCTGCCTAATGCAGCTGCTATCGTCTGCCAGGAGACTGCTACCATCTGCCCGGAGACTGCTATCGTCTGCCTAATGTAGCTGCTTATTGTCTGCCCGGAGCAGCAGCCCTATTAGATGGTGCTTAAAAAGGTTTACCTAGAATCGATGTGCACGCCCCCGCAGAAGTATAATTAGCATATTAACAAAATCCCCATTAAAATCTGTCCGTTTAAGCTATAGATATCTGGGGGGCTTTTCAATCCACCACATCCACTGACGTCGCAGTTCCGCATCTGCGGTGAAAGGTGACAGAGCTAGAGCGGTTTGAAAATTGGTCTTCTCACAAAATCAACTGTCGTCTCCAAATGGTTTGGCCTACGAACTCTATAGAAAGATGATGCTCTCACGTTCACGATGGTGTTCTCCATTTTGCTCTATGACCCCCACAAGCATCTTGGGACTCGTTTGAAAGTCGGTTACAGCCGATCTGCCAACCTCTGTCTGGAGCTTCCGAACAGTTTGGGCTACACACTAATATGACCCCTCTGTGGAAAGGTGAGACCTCTCACAAATAAGACTTGTCTGAAGGTCCCCTGGTACTAGTTGAAAAAATTAATGGAAGTACAGTAAATATGGAGACAAAAAAAAGAGGTTAAATACATGTCAAATAAATATATACAGTGCATTCGGAAAGTATTCAGACTCCTTGACTTTTTCCACATTTTGTTGCGTTACAACCTTATTCTAAAATTGATTAAATCATTTTCTCCCCTAATCAATCTACACACAATGCCCCATAATGACAAAGCAAAAACAGGTTTTTAGAAATGTTTGCTAATTTATAAAAAATACTAAACGGAAATATTATTAGTATTCAGACCCTTTACTCAGTACTTTGTTGAAGCACCTTTGGCAGTGATTACAGCTTGAGTCTTTTTGGGTATGACGCTACAAGGCTGGCACACCTGTATTCGGGGAGTTCTCCCATTCTTCTCTGCAGATCCTCTCAAGCTCTGTCAGGTTGGAAGGGGAGCGTTGCTGCACAGCTATTTTCAGGTCTCTCCAGAGATGTTAGATCAGGTTCAAGTCCAGGCTCTGGCTAGGCCACTCAAGGACATTCAGAGACTTGTTCCGAAGCCACTCCTAAGTTGTCTTGGCTGTGTGTTTAGGGTCGTTGTCCTGTTGGAAGGTGAACCTTCGCCGCTGTCTGAGGTTCTGAACACTCTGGAGCAGGTTTTCATCAAGGATCTTTCTGTACTTTGCTCTGTTCATCTTTACCTCGATCCTGACTAGTCCCTGCCGCTGAAAAACATCCCCACAGCATGATGCTGTCACCACCATTCTTCTCCGTAAGGATGGTGTCAGGTTTCCTCCAGACGTGACGCTTGGAATTCAGGTCAAAGAGTTCAATCTTGGTTTCATCAGATCAGATAATCTTGTTTCTCATTGTCTTTCTCATTTAGGTGCCTTTTGGCAAACTCTGATATGTTTCACCTGTCTTTGTGATTGTCTCCACCCCCCTCCAGGTGTGCCCATCTTCCTCATTATCCCCTGTGTATTTATACCTGTGTTCTGTTTGTCTGTTGCCAGTTCATCTTGTTTGTCAAGTCAACCAGCGTTTTGTGTCTCAGCTCCGTCTTTTTCCAGTCTCTCTTTTCTCGCCCTCCTGGTTTTGACCCTTGCCTGTTCTGACTCCGAGCCCGCCTGCCTGAACACTCAGCCTGCCCCTGACCCTGAGCCTGCATGCCGACCTGTACCTTTGCACCCCTCTGGACTACCGACCTCTTGACCTGTCTATTGCCTGCCTCTGCTGGAATATTAAACTATTGTTTATTCGACGTAGTCTGCATCTGGGTCTTACCTCCTTACCTGATAATTATGTGTATTTTACTGAGGAGTGGCTTCCGTCTGGCCACTCTACCATAAAGTCCCGATTGGTGGAGTGCTGCAGAGATAGTTCTCGTTATGGAAGGTTTTCCCATCTCCACAGAGGAACTCTGGAGCTCTGTCAGAGGGACCATCGGGTTCTTGGTCACCTCCCTGACCAAGGCCCTTCTCCCAAGATTGCTCAGTTTGGCCGGGTGGCCAGCTCTAGGAAGAGTCTTGGTGGTTCCAAACTTCTAGGATTTAAGAATGATGGAGGCCACTGTGTTCTTGCTGACCTTCAATCATGTTTTGGTAACCTTCCCCAGATCAGTACCTCGGCACAATCCTGTCTCGGAGCTCTACGGACAATTCCTTCGACCTCATGGCTTGTTTTTTGTATTATTTTTCATTTAACCTTTATTTAACTAGGCAAGCCAGTTAAGAACAAATTTTGCTCTGATATGCACTGTCAACTGTGGGACCTTATACAGACAGGTGTGTGCCTTTCCAAATAATGTCCAATCAATTGAATTTACCACAAGTGGACTCCAATCATGTTGTAGAAACATCTCAAGGATGATCAATGGAAACAGGATGCACCTGAGCTTAACTCGAGTTTCATAGCAAAGGGTCTGAATATTTACGTATGTAAATAAGGTATTTCTGTTTTTTATTTTTAATACATTTGCTACAATTTCTAAAAACCTGTTTTTGCTTTGTCATTATGGGGTATTGTGGGTAGATTTATGAGGAAAACATTTTTTTTAATCAATTTTAGAATAAGGCTGCAACGCAACAAAATGTGGAAAAAGTCAAGGAGTTTGAATACTTTCCGAATGCACTGTGTATATATTTTCCAGATTTTTCTTATATCTCTCAGATATAGAACAGACACTTCAGAACAAACTTCCTATTAGATTTTTCGGGGGGGGACTATCTATTGTTCCATATAGTGAATCTGTTTTTCAGTGCGTTTGTATGGGCTAATAGCAAAATATATATTTTTATACTTCAAGGGGTCTTAAAATTAAAAATCAAATAGCAAATGATCCTTGGTATGACCTTCTTAAAATAATTCCATATACAGCAGCTTAATGTTAATGTCTCTACCATAAGTCGTCTCCAACGTCGTTTTAGAGAATTTGGAAGTGCATCCAACTGGCCTCACAACCACAGACCACATGTAACCACGCCAGCCCAGAAACTCCACACAACTGTCAGAAACCGTCTCAGGGAAGCTCATCTGTGTGCTCATTGTCCTCACCAGGGTCTTGATGTGACTACAGTTTGGCGTTGTAACCGACTTCAGTGGGAAAATGCTCACCTTTGATGGCCACTGGCATGCTGGAGAAGTGTGCTCTTCACAGATGAATCCCGGTCTCAACTGTACCGGGCAGATGGCAGACAGCGTGTATGGCCCCGTATGGGAGAATGGTTTGCTGATTTCAACATTGTGCCCCATGGTGGCTGTGGGATTATGGTATGAGAAGGCATAAGCTATGGACAAATAACACAATTGCATTTTATCAATGTCAATTTGAATGCACAGAGATACCGTGACGAGATCCTGAGGCCCATTGTCGTGCCATTCATCAGCATGGTAAATCATTGCCCCATGTCGCAAGGATCTGTACACAATTCCTGGAAGCTGAAAATGTCCCAGTTCTTCCATGGCCTGCATACTCACCAGACATGTAACCCATTGAGCATGTTTGGGATGCTCTGCGATTGCGTGTTACGATAGCGTGTTCCAGTTCCCGACAATATCGAGCAACTTTGCACAGCCACTGAAGAGGATTGGGACAACATTCCACGGCCACAATCAACAGCCTGATCAACTTTATGCAAAGGAGATGTGTCACGCTGCATGAGGCAAATGGTCACACCAGGTACTGACTGGGTTTCTGATCCACGCCCCTAACTTTTTTGAAGGTATCTGTGACAAACAGATGCATTTTTAAAATGTATTTAACCACCCTATGGGACTCCCAATCATGGCCAGTTGTGCTACAGCCTGGAATCTAACCAGGGTCTGTAGTGATGCCTCTAGCACTGAGATGCAGTGCCTTAGACCGCTGCGCCACTCGGGAGCCCAGCCATGTGAAAGCCATAGATTATGGCCTAATACTTTTTTCAATTGACTTATTTCCTTATATGAAATGTACCTCAGTAAAATCATTGAATTGTTGCATGTTGCGCTTATATTTTTGTTCAGTGCAATATGTCCTCATGGCATAACGTCTAGCCAGATATTTGACATAAAGGGATATCTCTCAGAAATACACTAATTTAATAGGGTGTTAGAACATGCTAAATATTAACATAATGATCAAAGCCATAGGTATCAGTGTAGCCTACAGCTGCCCCTACAAATCCCCCTTATCTCTAGGCCAATTAGGTTGACAAAAACCTCCCATCTCATATATGTACAGCTCTATATTTCCCTGTGATTGGTGTACAGCTTGGAGCCGATTCACTCAATCGCTACGAATCATTGCCTTGGTGAAGTAAAGTACAGACCAGAGCAGACCAGACCAGAGCAGACCAGACCAGAGCAGACCAGACCAGAGCAGACCAGAGCACAGGGTGTAGAATGTAAATGCCTGTTGGTGCGTGTGTGTGCCTGCGTATGTGTGTGTGTGTGTGTGTGTGTGTAAGAGTGTGAGTGTGTGTGCGTGCGTGCGTGCGTGCGTATGTGTGTGTGCATGTAAGTGTGTTTGTGTGTGTGTTAATCATCTCCCTGATCAGCGCTGAACAGAGGAGACGTTTGGTTTGTCTTGAAATGCCTGCATGGCTAACAGGGAGAGATTGAGCCTCTGTTTCAATTTCTAGTTTCTAGTCTCAGCCAGTTAACAGACACAGACACAGATGCTTTGTCCATGTGGATTTGGTTGTCCAGAGCCACTGTCAGTGGCAGTGCTGCAGACTAGATGCTGTGTGTGTCAAATGGCACCCAATTCACTTTATGGTGCACTACTTATGATTAGGGCCCCTAGGGAGACTCCTGACCTACGGGCCATTCTGGCTCCGATAAGGCTTGTACAGTATGTAGGGAATAGGGTGCCATTTGGGATGCACAAAGAGGCTCTGTTGATATGGATGGCATCTGACTAGACAGACAATGCTCTGTGGCTGCAGATGGCCACTGTCAGTGGTGTGGACTAGATAGGCAGAGGCAGGGCATTATTAACAGGGGACGAGACGTGACATTGTCCTGCCATTGGCCTTCGCTGTCTCTCCTGCTGAGTGTTGTGGACGAGTCTGGCTCAGTCTGGATGAGCCTGAATGAGTGTCAGCCTGCCAGGACTTACATAGCACAGGAGGTTGGCGCCACCTTAATTGTGGAGGACGGACTAGTGGTAATGGCTGGAGCGGAATGAGTGGAACGCTATCAAATACACCAACACGTGGTTTCCATGTATTTGATACCTTTCCATTCACTCTGTTCAGGACATTATTATGAGCCGTCCTCCCCTCAGCAGCCTCCTGTGCTACATAGTCAACATTGCAACGCTGGCAAAATATTAGAGCCGCTACTATTTCAACTTTCTTTATGCTTTATCAATGTTTTATAAACCCTTTAAATAACTCTACACACAGGAAATCTGTCTATGAATGTACCACTGACATGAAATGGTTAGGAGAATGTCTTCTGAGCACACCTGCTCTGCCAAAAGCGGTTGAGTGATTGTGATGACATAACACTCTGTGGCTGAGGCAAGTCAGTTGTGTGATGCACAAAGCACAAACCATCACTGGTTATGTGCAGAAACAGTTTTTGGTTCAAACAGCAGAGGACATATAGCTGAACTGCAGAACTCAGTAGGAAATTCAATACATACAATACAATATATTGGTCATTGAAGTTTCATAACACAGAAATGAATGGCGTTTTGAGAGCTTTGCATCTAAACTAATGAAGAAGGCAAACCACTTAGCCTGGAGTCTGAGCGATATTCAGGCAGTGTGGATTCCAGGCGACAAAACACTTCAAGTCAATGACTGTTGTCTGACATTATGATGCAATAACAGTGCTCATTACACAGGACAGCTTAGAAACAACAAACAGCTGGTCTCTTTTACATTTTTACACACAAATGAAACATAGTGTAATAGTGAAATGCAATGTGTGCATGGCTGGTCAAAATGCAGCTGGCATTTGAAAATACTGTAATCATAAATATGTACTACAAATAACCATTTCTATTTATTGCTTAGCTGAGAGGACATTCTTATCAACGGTGACCATAATTAATTAATATTGCCATCACGCTAATGATCACACTCATACATTGTATCGATCGAAGCATGAGGGTCTTGGCGAAGCTTCCATGTCATTATCATCTTAATTACTTCCTGGAACAATAAAGAACTGCATTCTGGGAATATCGGGAACAAATGTAATCAATCACATTTCCACTGACGTTGAACAGACGGGATCATTCTGTGCTTAAAAAGTCATCATTTTGTCTGATGGTTACCATGTCTACATGATGCTGTCTGTATCTAAGAACAGAAAGATACTGTATGATATAAACCGGTCCCACTGCATCTAAGAACAGAAAGATACTGTATGATATGAACCGGTCCCACTGCATCTAAGAACAGAAAGATACTGTATGATATAAACGGTCCCACTGCATCTAAGAACAGAAGATACTGTATGATATGAACCGGTCCCACTGCATCTAAGAACAGAAAGATACTGTATGATATAAACCGGTCCCACTGCATCTAAGAACAGAAAGATACTGTATGATAAAACCGGTCCCACTGCATCTAAGAACAGAAAGATACTGTATGATATAACCGGTCCACTGCACTAAAACAGAAAGATACTGTATGATAAACCGGTCCCACTGCATCTAAGAACAGAAAGATACTGTATGATATAAAACGGTCCCACTGCATCTAAGAACAGAAAGATACTGTATGATAGAAACCGGTCTCACTGCATCTAAGAACAGAAAGATACTGTATGATATTTAAACCGGTCCCACTGCATCTAAGAACAGAAAGATACTGTGATATATAAACCGGTCTCACTGCATTTAAGAACAGAAAGATTCTTGTATGATAGAACCGGTCCCACTGCATCTAAGAACAGAAGAACTGTATGATATTAACCGGTCCCACTGCATCTAAGAAAGAAAGATACTGTATGATATAAACCGGTCCCACTGCATCTAAGAACAGAAAGATACTGTATGATATAACCGGTCCCATGCATCTAAGAACAGAAAGATACTGTATGATATAAACCGGTCCCACTGCATCTAAGAAAACAGAAAGATACTGTATGATATAAACCGTCTCCACTGCATCTAAGAACAGAAAGATACTGTATAATAAACCGGTCCCACTGCATCTAAGACAGAAAGATACTGTATGATATAAACCGGTCCCACTGCATCTAAGAACAGAAAGATACTGTATGATATAAACCGGTCCCACTGCATCTAAGAACAGAAAGATACTGTATGATATGAACCGGTCCCACTGTATCTGGATAGACCCATATAGATGCTTTACAGATGGTCATACTATCAACAAACTATCTGTTGATAAGCAACTGCTTTGCTAGGGTCAGCGTTAGGGTTAGGGTTAGGTTTAGAATAAAGGTTAAGGTTAGGGTTATGGATAGTTAGTGGATAGTTAGTTGACATGTTGTTGACAGTGATTGAACATCTACAAACCATCTACTAGGGACTATCCCAATAAAGTGTTTCCTATGAATGTGCACCTCAGGGCTTGTCCACATTTGACATCCTGGCTAGCTCAATGTATTGTGGGTTCTCTAAATGAACTGTACATTAATTGTACACATTATTTAATTCAGGCCATATGAGTGAAATTGTTAAGAAACATAAACAGCTATAATCATTATCACTGTGATATAATTACTATTAAAGTACAATACAATACACAATACAGCACACAATACAACACACAATACAATACACAATAACGTACTCAATACACACTACAATACTCAATACAATACAACACATTACAACACATTATGGCAGGTAGCCTAGAGGTTAGAGCGTTGGGCCAGTAACTGCAGAGGTTGCTAGATCAAATCCCAGAGCTGACAAGGTAAAAATGTGTCATTCTACCTCTGTACAAGGCAGTTAACCCACTGGTAGGCTGTCATTGTAGATAAGAATTTGTTCTTAACTGACTTGCCTAGTTAAATAAAGGTTAAAGAAAGTACAATACAGACATGCCTTTTTACATACAACAGGTATTCTTTTCTCACTCTCATGTCTAAAACCTTCGTCTCGTGTCAGCTTGAGCAACTGAAGAATACATTAAACCTTACGACACACTGGATTTTATTGTGGATGACACTTTGACATTTGTAAGCCACAGTAGAAATAGCGAACCTGATCCTCAACGACAGATTTTCCACACTTTAGGCTCACACATTATTATTTTATTATTTAACCAGGCAAGTCAGTTAAGAACAAATGCTTATTTACAATGACAGCCTAGGAACAGTGGGTTAGCTGCCTTGTTCAGGAGCAGAACAACAGATTTTTACCTTGTCAGCTCGGGGATTTGATCTAGCAACCTTTCGGTTACTAGTCCAACGCTCTAACCACTAGGCTACCTGCCGCCACGCGTGCCTGGATTACCTCCACTGTTTTTGTTCTCATGTTTGAGTCACTCAGATAGCATAAGAACACGGCATGAGCGATGGAAAAATGTGTAGAATTGCAGAAAATGTGTTTGAAAAGGGCAAAATAACAGCCTGTTAGGTTGTGAGTGTCACATTTGTTTAGCACTATCTTGCTTGGAAGCTCTGATATACAGATTTTAGTGAATAGTTATGGATGCTTCAGAGCACAAGTCCAGCACTTGTACCTCTAGCTCTATGTAATCTAATGTGTGAAACACTAAAACACTCAGCCGCGAGAGGAAGGAGAGAGAGAGAGAGAGAGAGAGAGAGAGAGAGAGAGAGAGAGAGAGAGAAGAGAGAGAGAGAGAGAGAGAGAGGATGCCTCAGGCCGGCCGTGTGTTGTCTGTAGATTTCTAAGTCTGCTGATGTCACGCATCTCATTATGGCACCCTTGAACTGGAAGAATGGTAAAGTGCCATCCTGCGCCTGTCTGTCTCATCGTGTAATGTTTGTAACATAATTGTTCCACTTACATCCTGTATGAATAATACCATTTCAAATTACGGTTCAACCAAATGTTATTGTCAATAATAGTGCCAAAACTCATCACACATCGCACACTGGCTTCAGGACACAATTAAAGAAGCCCTGGATCCAGCTAATCTTTGTGAGCGGTCAATTAAATCATCATCTCTAGCCAAAAGCTACGGCAGAAACTGTCCTCATTCAAGTCACGCAGATGAAAAGGCACAGAATTCAAATGTCACATTTTTGAATGAGTGTTTATCATTGTTGTTGTTGTGAATTTGGATCCCAAGTTGTCTGTTGGATCACAAGCTGTCTCGAGCTGTCTGGTTGGCTCCAAGCTGTCTGGTTGGATCCCGAGCTGTCTGGTTGGATCCCGAGCTGTCTGGTTGGATCCCGAGCTGTCTGGTTGCGCCCGAGCTGTCTGGTTGGAATCCCGAGCTCTCTGGTTGGATCCCGAGCTGTCTGGTTGGATCCCGACCTGTCTGGTTGGATCCCGAGCTGTCCTGGGTGGGATCCCGAGCTGAGCTGTCTGGTTGGATCCCGAAGTCTGGTTGGATCCCGAGTTGTCTGGTTGGATCCTGAACTTTCTGTTTGGATCACTAGTTGTCTGGTTGGATCCCGAGCTGTCTGGTTGGATCCCGGGCTGTCTGGTTGAATCCCGAGCTGTCTGGTTGAATCCCGAGCTGTCTGGTTGAATCCCGAGCTATCTGGTTGGATCCCGGGCTGTCTGGTTGAATCCCGAGCTGTCTGGTTGAATCCCGAGCTGTCTGGTTGAATCCCTAGGCTGTCTGGTTGAATCCCGAGCTATCTGGTTGGATCCCGAGCTGTCTGGTTGGATCCCGAGCTGTCTGGTTGAATCCCGAGCTGTCTGCTTGAATCCCGAGCTGTCTGCTTGAATCCCTAGGCTGTCTGGTTGGATCCCGAGCTGTCTGGTTGGATCCCGAGCTGTCTGGTTGAATCCCTAGGCTGTCTGGTTGGATCCCGAGCTGTCTGGTTGGCTCCTGAGCTGTCTGCTTGAATCCCAAGTTGTCTGCTTGTTTCTGTCATGTAATATGAGGGAGAAATTAATCCATGAAGATGTTGTGTATATCTCAGATCAGTTTGAATTGCCTGTTAGATTTAAGAGACATTGACACATTGTTTTCCGGTTTCTGATACGGCTCCTTCACCGCCCCCGTGTCTCCTCCATTCTATTTGCTTCAGTGACATTCTCATTGGTGATCAAATAGTTATAAAACCATTACAGGGACAGCTTAGTCATAAACTTGATTTATTAAACTACCTTCAATCATAGATTAGTCATGACATAAAAATAAAATCATTAATGATTGCCACCTGATTTCTGTTAACAAATCTGTGTTGAATCAAGTATATTTTCCACCACTATGTACATACAGCTTTACGTCCCAAATGGAACCCAATTCCCTACATAGCGCACTATTTTTTACCAGGGTTCTGGACAAAAGTAGTGCACTATGTAGGGAATAGGGTGCCATTTGGGACGGGTCCCAAGTATATTTCCATAATATTCACCAGAGCAGGTGCTCTCTAAACGTATTTTATCATGAGTGTTATAGTTTATCGTCAGTGTTATAGTTTATCATCAGTGTTATAGTTTATCATCAGTGTTTTAGTTTTGTTATCATGAGTGTTTTAGTTTGTTATCATGAGTGTTTCAGTTTTGATATAATATTTTGTGAGTAGTATACGGTTTACTACAATAGTACATCATTTATAATTCCTAACTATGGTTGAAGTATCCCTCTAAAATAAAGCTGTACCTTTTAAACGTTCTCATATGTGTCCGTCATTCTCTTTGCGTGACCCCTGGTTGCAAAAGTACAACAGGTCCTAAACTCATGTCAAACACTACTTACAGTCATTCATCTCCTCAAACCCAGATATATCTCTTAGTAGCACATGGTGTGTGTCCTGTCTTCTCTAAGATGTAGTAGAGAAACAAACCTTCTGAGCCAGAGCTAGAGGTATTTATGTTACAAAAACGCTTTGGTCTCACAGGGTGATCATCTGAAAAAGTCATCTTCTTATAGAACAGGGAAAAGGAGGGTAAATATGATGAATATGAATGAAATAATGAGTATTCAACAACTAAGTTGACCCATTCTAACCCATTCTGCCACAAGACTGCTTAGAGCAGCAGAGAGCAAGGCAGTGAATGAGTGAGTTTTGTTCATTGCTTTAAGTCTATGAGGCTATACTGGGGGTGCCAATTATTATAATATGTAACGGAAAAGTTATTTACAGCTTTCAGAGTGACTTACTCAAAATATTTTTATGCCTTATCCTGAGCAGACATGATCTCTAGCTGATCTCTTTGTTCATATGTCTTTATGTAATTCAGAAAACGGCATAAACATAGCTCATTTTAAAGATGACAATATAGAATTAGCTGTAGGCCTCAGTCAAAACACTGACAAAGGTGCATTTGGAATGGTAATTCTCAAGTTAATATAACAAATCAGATCATAATCTGTGTTGTAAAAAAATGTGTCTCTCAACAAGCAATTATTGTCTAACTGTTGACAAATAACTAGTGTTTGTAGAACAAGCCTTTATTAACCATGTTTAATATCACCTAAATCAGTTTCATTTTGTGCAAATCTTCATTAGGAATAATGCTCATCTAATTGGTTTTGTAATGAAGGGAACAATATCTGTATTTATTAGCAGCTTCAGATTCAAAATCAATCTGAATTCTCACGTTGATGAATACCTGCCTAGAGAGGCAACGGATGAGTCCATCAATTAGAACTAGTCCTTTCCCTGTCTAATTATAGCCTGGGTTTTACATACATACCCACACAAACAAGGTGCAGTGATGGCAATATGTAATGTCAGTGGTGTGACACAGAGGTGGGAGGTAGATGATATGTAATGTCAGTGCTGTGTGTGACACAGAGGTGGGGAGGTGTTATATGTAATGTCAGTGTTGTGACACAGAGCGTGGGAGGTAGATGATATGTAATGTCAGTGCTGTGGCACAGAGGTGGGAGGTAATGATATGTAATGTCAAGTGCTGTGACACAGAGGTGGGGAGGTAGATATATGTAATGTCAGTGTTGTGACAGAGGTGGAGTAGATGATATGTAATGTCCAGTGCTGTGGCACAGAGGTGGGAGGTAGATGATAATGTAATGTCCAGTGGTGTGACACAGAGGTGGGAGGTAGGATGATATGTAATGTCAGTGCTGTGACACAGAGGTGGGAGGTAGATGATATGTATGTCAGTGTCGTGACACAGAGGTGGGAGGTAGATGATATGTTAATGTCAGTGGTGTGACAGCAGAGGTGGGAGGTAGATGATATGTAATGTCGTGGTGTGTCACCGAGGTGGGAGGTAGATGATATGTATGTCAAGTGGTGTGACACAGAGGTGGGAGGTAGATGATATGTAATGTCAGTGTGTGTGACACAGAGGTGGGAGGTAGATGATATGTAATGTCAGTGTGTGACAGCAGAGGTTGGAGGGTAGAATGATATGTAATGTCAGTGCTGTGTCACAGAGGTGGAGTAGATGATATGTAATCATATGCTGTGTACACAGAGGTGGGGGGTAAGATGATAGTAATGGTCAGGGCTGTGACACATGAGGTGGAGGCTAGACGTGAGATGTAATGGAAGTCAGTGGCTGTGACAGCCTAAGGTGGGGAGGTAGCATGAATACTGGTAATTGCATGAGTGCCTGTGGGCACAGGAGGTGGGAGGTAATCATGTATGGAGCTGACGAAATGGCGTACTATATTGTCAATGTGCAGTGGTGCTGTCACACGCAGTTGGAGGTAGATGAATGGCTATTGTAATGTCTGGTGGTGTGACACAGAGGTGGGTAGGTAGATGATAGGAGTAATGGTCAGTGGCTGTGACACAGACGGTGGGAGGGTAGATGATATGTAATGTCAGTTGCTGTGACACAGAGGTGGGAGGTTAGATGAATGGTAATGTCCAGTGCTGGTGACACAGAGGTGGGAGGTAGATGGATATGTAATGTCAGTGCTGTGACGAAGGAGGGTGGGAGAGTAGATGATGATGTAAATGCGTCGGTACACAGTGCCGGTGGAGAGATGAGTAGTGTCGTGCTAAACGGGTGGAGGATGATATGTAATGTCCAATGTGCGTGACATCAGATGTGGGAGGTAGATGATACTGTAATGTCAGTGCTTGTGTACACACGAGAGGTGGTAACGGTAGATGGTATGTAATGTACTGCAGTGTGTGTGTCACAGAGGTGGGAGGTTAGAGATGATATGTAAATGGTCAGTGCTGTGACACAGAGGTGGGAGGTAGATGAATATGTAATGTCAATGCTGATGACAACACTCCTCACGGACGACGGGGAGGTGGAGGGTATGATATGTAATGTCAGTGCTGTACACACGAGGTGGGAGGTAGATGATATGTTATATGTCAGTGTGTGTCCAGCAGAGGTGGGAGGTAGATGATATGTAATGTCAAGTGCTCGTGAACAGGGTTGGGGGAGCGTTAGATGAATATGTAATGTCTAATGCTGTGACACAAGAGGTGGGAGGTAGATGATGATGTAATGTCAATTGCTGTGACACAGAGGTGGGATGGTAGATGATCTGTATAAGTCAGTGGTTGTGTCCACAGAGGTTCGGTCAGGTAGAATGATATGTTTAATGTCAATCCGGTGCTGTGGACACCGAGGGTGGGGAGGTAGATGATTATGTAATGTCAGTGCTGGTGAACACAGAGGTGGGAGGTAGATGATATGTTAATCCGTCAGTGGTGTGGTCAACAGAGGTGGGAGGTAGATTGATATGTAATGTCAGTGCTGTGACACAGAGGTGGGAGGTGAGATGAATAATGTAATGTCAGTGGTGTGTTCAAGAAGGTGGATGTAGATGATATGTCAATGTCAGCATGCTGTGACACACGAGGTGGGAGGTAGAGATGATATGTAATGCTTCAAGTTGGTTGGCACAGATGGTGGAGGTAGCAATGATTATGTAATGATCCAGTGTTGTGACACAAGAGGTGGGAGGTTAGGATGATATGTAATGTCAGTGGTGTGTCACAGAGGTGATATTAAATGATATGTAATGTCAGTGGTTGTGTCACACAGAAAGCTCGATAGTTAAGCCGCTTTGCGTAGGCTGTGCCGGCTTCTCTCTGAAGGTTGGAGGTAAGAGTGATAATGTAATGTCAGTGGTGTGGAAACGAGAGGTGGGAGGTAGATTTATATTAATGTCAAGTGGTGTGAACACAGAGGTGGGAGGTAGAATGATATGTATGTCATGCTGTGGACACAGAGGTGGGGAGGTAATGAATATGTAATGCCGGTGCTGTGACACAGAAGGTGGGAGGTCAGATGATCTGTAATGTCAGTGCTGTGACACAGAGTGGGCAGGTAGATGGATATGTATTGTCCAGTGTTGTGACAGCAGAGTGGGAGGTAGATGATATGTAATGTCAGTGCTGTGTCACAGAGGTGGGAGGTAGATGATTGTAATGGAGTGGTTGTGATACAGAGGTGGGAGGTAGATGATATGTAATGTAGTTGCTGTGACACAGAGGTGGGAGGTAGATGATATGTAATGTCAGTGCTGTGACACAGAGGTGGGAGGTAGATGATATGTAATGTCAGTGGTGTGACACAGAGGTGGGAGGTAGATGATATGTAATGTCAGTTTTGTGACACAGAGGTGGGAGGTAGATGATATGTAATGTCAGTGCTGTGTCACAGAAGTGGAGGTAGATTATATGTAATGTCAGTGTTGTGACACAGAGGTGGGAGGTAGATGATATGTAATGTCAGTGCTGTGACACAGAGGTGGGAGGTAGATGATTGTAATGTCAGTGCTGTGTCACAGAGGGGGGAGGTAGATGATATGTAATGTCAGTGCTGTGTCACAGAGGGGGGAGGTAGATGATATGTAATGTCAGTGCTGTGACACAGGGTGGGAGGTGATGATATGTAATGTCAGTGCTGTGACACAGCGGGGGGGTAGATGATATGTAATGCCAGTGCTGTGACACAGAGGTGGGAGGTAGATGATATGTAATGTCAGTGGTGTGACACAGAGGTGGGAGGTAGATGATATGTAATGTCAGTGGTGTGACACAGAGGTGGGAGGTAGATGATATGTAATGTCAGTGCTGTGACACAGAGGTGGGAGGTAGATGATATGTAATATCAGTGGTGTATCACAGAGGTGGGAGGTAGATGATATGTAATGTCAGTGCTGTGACAGCGGGGGGGGCGGGGGTAGATGATATGTAATGCCAGTGCTGTGACACAAGAGGTGGGAGGTAGATGATATGTAATGTCAGTGCTGTGACACAGAGGTGGGAGGTAGATGATATGTAATGTCAGTGCTGTGACACAGAGGTGGGAGGTAGATGATATGTAATGTCAGTGGTGTGACACAGAGGTGGGAGGTAGATGATATGTAATGTCAGTGGTGTGACACAGAGGTGGGAGGTAGATGATATGTAATGTCTGTGGTGTGTCTTAGTGTCTTCTGGGGTATAAGGAATCATTAGTGAGGAAATGCTCTAGTGTAAATGCTTCTGGTTTATATCAAGCTCAGAGATCACATACTTAGAAACAACAGGAAAGATGGAATCTCCCATTATTAGCCAAATACTTATAGAATTAACGTTACTGATTCATTCCTCTATGGCTGGTCCATTTCCCTGACTATAATCATTGGTTACATACTTCAAGACAAGCAAGCACACACATTCTCAAGATGCAATTTTATTTTTCCCATCCACCGTTCTCCTTTTCTTCCTTGTAGTCCTCTGATTCTACGCTCCATCATAACCCCAACTCACCTAGTAAGCCTAGCGTAGACATTACAGAGCCTGAAAATCTGCGCAAACGAATACCCGCGAGTAAGTCACCGCGCCTCACACCCCGGTGGCCGCGCCGTTAGCAGAGCTGGCATTCGCAATTCCACCGGACTTTATACACCAGCGGGCGACAAATGCCACGTGCCCGTGAACGATCCAACGACACGCTCAATAGACGACCGACGACGCCGTCACACCCTGAGCTAGGTCACATTTTAATGTGATTACAGTAGATTTCACGAGATACTCCCAAACCAAGTGGAAGGACAGACAATGCACAGCATGACGTAGTCACGAGAGACGTTAAACATTGTGTTAAGTACTGAAACTAAGGAACAGGCTGAGTCAAGTGATATGAGCAGTCTTACACCAGGTGTGGTTCCTAGAGTTAATTAAGCAATTAAACATCCATCATGCCCAGGGTCATTGTATAAAAAATGCCAGTTGCTAACCATGGCTAGAAGAAGAGATCTCAGTGGACTTTGAGAAGGGGTTCTCAAAGCAGGCAAACGGAGGTGTGTGTGTGTGTGTGTGTGTGTGTGTGTGTGTGTGTGTGTGTGTGTTGTGTGTTGTGGTGTGTGTGTGTGTGTTGTGTGTGTGTGTGTGTGTGTGGTGTGTGTGTGTGTGTGTGTGTGTGTGTGTGTGTGTGTGTGTTGTTGGTGTGTGTGTGTGTGTGTGTGTGTGTGTGTGTGTGTGACCAGATCTCAACCCAATTGAACACTTATGGGAGATTCTGGAGCGGTGCCTGAGACAGCGTTTTACACCACCATCAAAACACCAAATGGTGTTTCTTGTGGAAGAATGGTGTCGTGTCCCTCCAATAGAGTTCCAGACACTTGTAGATTCCATACCAAGGTGCACTGAAGCTGTTCTAGCGGCTCGTGGTGCCCAATGCCCTATTAAGACACTATATGTTGGTGTTTCCTTTATTTTTAGCAGTTACCTGTAATATGCCAACTCATTCACAGTCCCATTTTATAGTCCCTGCAATAGACTAGCATCCTGTCCAGGGGGTGTACTACATCAAGCTGTACTCACGCTACAGAAACCAGAGATACAGTATGCTCCTGCTCCTATGAGCCATTCCAGTTCACGCCAGCCAAGGCTTGTGTAAGGCTACTAACTATGAATGTGAGTGTGGGCTGTGTGGCATGGCATTTATTGCAACACCTCTGGGTAGAGCAGACCAAACTCAAAAGGATTACGCTGGCACAGAGCGTCATAGAGAACAACAGTGGAATCAAAATATCCAACCTCCGATTCCTACAAAGATTACCATTAATTATAATCCACATAATATTTCCTGTTACTGCAGGATTATTTTCCTGCTGTGAGAAGCAGGGTCAAATTAAGATAGTACATCTGTATAGTGTCTGGAGCAGGCAACATTCCCTTTGGGCATATTGCTCATTGCATGGCACCACTCTGCAATGCAAACAGAAATGGACTCCACTTCTCCACTTCTGCTGCCTGCTGTGTAGTTCCAACTCCCTCATACACTCTCAGTCAGGGTAACAGAATGCATAGCGATGGGGAGGGGGGATATCAAAGGAACCAGAACATTCAAGGCTCCTCTTTGATGGTTATTCCGAGCGTATACGTCTGTCAATACTCCAGGGGCCACGTGGCACAGGTTGCTTATTAGTGGCTCTGGGCTCCCAAAGTTCAATAAAACATCAGCTGCTAGGGAGGACCCTACAGGCCCCTACAGATGGTCAGTCCCCTGGCACTGCCCCTGGTCAAAACACACTCATCAGGCATTCATCCTCTCCCCTCTTTCTCTCTCTCTCTCTCT
>NW_019946085.1:68791-103118 GCF_002910315.2 Salvelinus sp. IW2-2015
AAGGCTCCTCTTTGATGGTTATTCCGAGCGTATACGTCTGTCAATACTCCAGGGGCCACGTGGCACAGGTTGCTTATTAGTGGCTCTGGGCTCCCAAAGTTCAATAAAACATCAGCTGCTAGGGAGGACCCTACAGGCCCCTACAGATGGTCAGTCCCCTGGCACTGCCCCTGGTCAAAACACACTCATCAGGCATTCATCCTCTCCCCTCTTTCTCTCTCTCTCTCTCTCTTCCTTTTTCATTTTTTTCTCTCTCTTTTTCTATCTCTCTCCCTCCTGCCTCGAGGCACAGTAGGAAGATGTCAGTGAAATGGGGTGACTGTGGAGTTCAAAGCAATTTGAGGCATTTCTATTCAGTCCTCCGAGGATAAACTCAATCTCTCAGAACAGTGGAGCACCTTCAATGCCTCAAGGGCTTCGCTACAATGGCACCTTCAATTTTCCCTTCTCTTTACTTGAGTAATACAGTTGGAGAAGTGGAGAAACACCTTCAACAGCATTAGGGGCATCGTAAGTCTACTTTTTAGTCAACTGTCTTGAGTCTTTTGTTGATGTGTGGGATACTTTCCCCTTCCTGTCTCTTACCTGTAACATGCAGTAGAGCAGTGCTTGACTTGGACGGAAATAGGTACCGGTTAAAAAACAAAACATCAATTTTTTGATTGTTGGAGATAAAAGACTGTAAAAACACCAGGAAATCAGCTCCAAGTAATTTTCATTTTGAAATCTGTTCCCAAGTATTCCCACACATAATAGAGAGACATGATTATATACAAATGTAACCAAGGTTTTACATTATTATGTTTTAGTCAAATATTATATTTGTTTGAGCTTCTTGCAGTCTACAAATTATTTGTAATTATGTTCTGGCCCCCTGACCCTCCGCTCAAGAAAAAAAACAGCCTGTGGCTGAATCTAGTAGATGATCCCTGCAGTAAAGCAACCTCCCTCAATGTTTTGCCCCATAATGCCTTTTTTCCTTTGCCGTGAGCAAAGGTGAGTGGTGACTTCACTTGATGTATTAGCAGGTTCTTTTACAATTTAACCTCAGACTGGTGGTTATTATATTATTACAAAGCCCCAGTGTAGCTCTGTACTCACCTCTACCCCTTGTTGAAGGTGGCAGGGCCCACCTATTGCCGGTAAACAAGCAACTTTATCAAATAATGTACAAAAAACAATATTTTTCACTCAAAGGAATTGTATTCCCTTACAACTTTGGCTATGGTGAATACTTACTATGAAGAACTAGGACCACGTGTGTTTGCAACACCTTATCTCTACAGTATGACCTATGACCTCTCCTCAAATCTCCACAACCTAATTCAGAACATGAAGAGCTTGTAAAAGAGGAGCCATCCGTGCCTATCGCTCAATGAATCCCTGAGAATATTCCTCTGTAGGTTTGTGCTTCTTTCTCTTATTGGCTCAGCAGGTCACTACAGTGTGTGTTGTTAAAGTTGGACAGCCCTGGAAAGTACATGTGGACACCCTAATGACATAACAGTCAACACGGCTAGAAACAGCCTCTATCAACAGCCTCTTTCATGCCCTTGGAGAAGCACAGACCAATATGATTGGACAAAGCAGATACATCACTTTCCCTTGTTCTAAGCCGACATGCGTTTTAATGGAACACTTTATCCTAATGGGCAGAGCTGTGCACAGGTTCTCTCCGGGGTAGGATGTGTGTCTGTGCAGTCCAAAGGACCTCTGGGCCCAATAAAAGCTTCACCTCCTTTCCGTAATGACTTCCTTGTCTATTGCAAATTACAGTCCTTCCATGTAATTGCTTAGATTGTAAATTACAGCAAGAAGCATTCACTTCTTGCAGGCCAAGCTTGGCCAGAGTATCTTTATTGAAATATGTCAATGTGTTATTTGCTCTCGTTGATCTAATATCCTGATAGTCACACATTGTTCAAGTCTGAAGCAGGATGTACCGTAACAAGGGTAGGACAATGTTACCTAACACAAGTTTGTACAGTACACCTGAGCATCCATGATTGAACCCCCAGAGCTGTCCTGGGTCTTTATTTATTCTAACACTGGGGATATCCTGAATTGAATTGTATGGGGTATGGGGCGGCAGGTAGCCTAGCGATTAAGAGCGCTGGGCCAGTAACCGAAAGGTCGCTGGTTGGTCAAATCCCCGAGCCAACTAGGTGAAAAATCTGCCGATGTGTCCATGAGCAAGGCACTTAACCCTAATATTTCCGGTAAGTAGCTCTGGATAAGAGTGTCTGCTAAATGAAAAAGTAAGTTACTGTCCTTAGGAGACCACTTCCATAGTACAGTTCAACCCTCCATCTTCGCCATAATTAGAGGGGGCTTCCCTTAGCTTGGCATCCAAGCTGATTTCACTATATTTTAGTGTTGTTTCAAGTGAAATAATGTTGAGGACAGTGTTCAGTCTGGTTTAACCAGGCTAGTTGTCACTAACTTGCCACATCTCAATTGTGCTGTAGCATCCACAATGACTTGTCTCAGAGTTGTGATGATAGTCTCTGGGGAGCTATCATTGAGGCACTGTCTGATTGCCATCACTAACACAGAGAGGCTGCTGCCTACAGTACATACAGACTTCAAATAATTGGCCACCTTAATAAATGGATCACTAGTCACTGTAATAATGCCACTTTAATAATGTTTACATATCTGGCATTACTCATCTCATATGTATATACCGTATTTTATACCATCTATTGCATCTTGCTTACGCCGCTCTGTCAGTGCTCATCCATATATTTATATGTATATATTCTTATTTCATTCCTTACTTAGATGTGTGTGTATTAGGTAGGTGTTGTGGAATTGTTAGATTACATGTTAGATATTGCTGCACTTTCGGGACTAGAAGCACAAGCATTTCGCTACACTCGTAATAACATTTGCTAACCATGTGTATGTGACCAATAAAATGTGATTTGATTTTGATTTGATTTTGATTGTGCACCTCAAGCAGTTACCTAGGATCTTCTGCTCCAAATCACAGTGGAATCGATTACCAGACCAACAGAGCCACTTTATCTCAAGAACTGACGTAACCGCATTAAATAATCATTTTTTACGTTTTGAGCTCTTCATTTCAATGTCCTCGTTTTCTTGTTAAAAATGGTTTTGGTGTAATGATGACTCACTTAGCCAGAATGTCTAAATTTCCCCTGTGCTCAAATACATCAAATAGTCATCCTTTCCCATTCTCCACAGTCAATCAAGAGCTATCCATCACAATTCCACCTGAACCTGAGTAGTATATCTCTCTGTCTCAGCGTCATCATTTCCTTCAAGTCAGAAGTTCAGGAGAAGTGCGGCAGGTTTCGGAGATACTGCCTTGTGATATTCTCCATTGACTATCCTCATACCTTTCTTTGTTCTCCTTTTTAAGAATTTATACAATATTGTCTGACACTTTAATGAAAATTGTTTTGTGAGGGATTGTGAGGGAAAACATATAGCCACCACCTTTGAGAAAGTAGACAGTATGTGTCAAATATGTGTCAGATATTAGTCAAAAATGGCCCCAGTCCGTAGCACAGCTTGATCATATTGTTATGTTACATCTTCCATTGACCTTTTCACAATTATATCCAATACTGTGTGACATCTATACTTGACAGAGAGTCTGAGTTAACTTAGACATTTCATTGAAAAGTATTCTTCAGGATTGAGAGGGAAAGCATATTGTGTATTAGAACCTTTACCCTTTCACCTTCCCCCAGTCAAACCTGCCTAGAGGTTAGAGCACTGGCCAGTAACTGAAAGGTTGCAAGTTCAAATCCCCGAGCTGACAAGGTAAAAATCTGTCGTTCTGCCCCTGAACAAGGCAGTTAGCTTACTGTTCCTAGGCCGTCATTGTAAATAACAATATGTTCTTAACTAACTTGCCTAGTTAAATAAAGGTTAAATTAAATGTTTGATCAACAACAACAAAAACTCAAAAAGCTGTGGGTATCTGTGGGTTTAACCATATACTACATTGCAGAGCTGAGCTGCATATGAATCTAACCAATCCCCATACACTGTCTGCTGGCCCTCTCTCATGGGTAAAGGGGAGCTATTGTGTTGTATAGTGAGAACAGGATGAGACCCTCATGGGTTAGAATACTCCAGGAACAAGGAATACAGGAATTTCCCACTGGTAATACATACAAACACAGCCATCAGTGTGCTGAGACTGTATAATTAGGATCTCAATGATTCTAAACAGTGGTTCTAGAGAGTAATATTACAAATGTTCCATATTGTTATCACTCACTTTCAAACTATTTTATTGATGGGGGAAAAAATCCTAAAATGTTTATGCTTGAATCAAGATAGTTATTATTTGGTACACATCTTAAACTTTGAAATACAGTACCAGTCAAAAGTTTGGATGCACTCATTCAAGGGTTTTTCTTTATTTTGAATATTTTCTACATTGTAGAATAATAGTGAAGACATCAAAACTATGACATAACACACATGGAATCATGTAGTAACCAAAAAAGTGATAAACAAATAAAAAAATATGTTCGATTTTAGATTCTTCAAAGTAGCCACCCTTTGCCTTGATGACAGGTTTGCACACTCTCGGCATTCTCTCAACCAGCTTCACCTGGAATGCTTTTCCAACAGTCTTGAAGGAGCTCCCACATATGCTGAGCACTTGTTGGCTGCTTTCCTTCACTCTGCGATCCAACTCATCCCGAACCATCTCAATTTGGTTGAGGTCGGGTGATTGAGTAGGACAGGTCATCTGATGCAGCACTCCATCACTCTCCTTCTTGGTCAAATAGCCCTTACACAGCCTGGTGGAGAGGACCAAGCATGCCCCCATTCTCATCGACGGGGCTGCAGTGGAGCAGGTTGAGAGCTTCAAGTTCCTTGGTGTCCACATCACCAACAAACTAACATGGTCCAAACACACCAAGACAGTCGTGAAGAGTGAAGCGACAAAACCTATTCCCCCTCAGGAGACTGAAAGATTTGGCATGGGTCCTCAGATCCTCAAAAGGTTCTACAGCTGCACCATAGAGAGCTTCCTGACTGGTTGCATCACTGCCTGGTATGGTAACTGCTCGACGGCAACTACCAGAGGGTAGTGTGAACAACCTAGTACATCACTGGAGCTTCCTGCCATCCAGGACCTCTATACCAGGCGGTGTCAGAGGAAGGCCTGAAAATTGTCAAAGACTCCAGCCACCCTAGTCATAGACTGTTCTCTCTGCTACCGCCACGGCAAGCGGTACCGGAGCGCTAAGTTTAGGTCCAAGAGTTTCTAAACAGCTTCTACCCCAAGCCAAAGACTCCTGAACATCTAATCAAATGGTTGCCCAGACTATTTGCATTGCCCCCCTCCCCTTTTCCACACCGCTGCTACTCTCTGTTGTTATCATCTATGCAATGTCACTTTAATAACTCTACCTACATGTCAATTACTCAACTAACCGGTGCCCCCGCACATTGACTCTGTACCGGTACCCCCCGTATATAGTCTCGCTATTGTTATTTTACTGCTGCTCTTTAATTACTTGTTACTTTTCCTTATTATTCTTATCCGTATTTTTTTTAACTGCATTGTTGGTTAGGGGCTCGTAAGTAAGCATTTCACTGTGGTATTCGGCGCATGAGACTAATAACATTTGATTTGATTTGATGTGTGTTGGGTCATTATATTGTTGAAAAACAAATGTAGTCCCACTAAGCGGAAATCATATGTGATGGCGTATCCCTGCAGAATGCTGTGGTAGCCTGCTGGTTAAGCGTGCCTTGATTCTAAATAAGCCATGCTGGTTAAGCGTGCCTTGAATTATAAATAAATCACTGACAGTGTCACCAGCAAAGTACCCCCACACCATCACACCTCTTCCTCCATGCTTCACAGTGGGAATCACACATACAGAGATCATCCGTTACCTACTCTGCGTCTCACAATTTTTGGACTCATCAGACCAAAGGACAGATTTCCACCGGTCTAATGTCCATTGCTCATGTTTCTTGGCCCAAGCAAGTCTCTTCTTATTATTTGGTGTCCTAGTTAGTGCCTTTAGTAGTGGTTTCTTTGCAGCAATTCAACCATGAAGGCCTGATTTATGCAGTCTCCTCTGAACAGTTCATGTTGAGATGTGTCTGTTACTTGAACTCTGTGAAGCATTTATTTGGGCTGCAATTTCTGAGACTGGTAACTCTAATGAACTTATCCTCTGCAGCAGAGGTAACTCTGGGTCTTCCTTTCCTGTGGCGGTCCTCATGAGAGCCAGTTTCATCATAGCGCTTAATGGTTTTTGCGACTGCACTTGAAGAAACTTTCTACGTTCTTGACATTTTCCGGATTGACTGACCTTCATGTGTTAAAGTAATGATGGACTGTCGTTTCCCTTTGCATATTTGAGCTGTTCTTGCCAAGTCTCTCCTTCGAGTCTTCACTATTGAGAGCAGGAACTGCCACTGGGTTTCAAACATCTTTCAGCATCTTCTGTTTATTTTTGACTTTGCCAAATAACCGATCTTACTCTGGTTCCTTTATTCAAAGAACCACAGACTGTGTGGAATTGCCTGAGTGAAATACAATTAAAAAGCCATTAGCGTTTTTTATTAACTTTCTTTTTGATGAGACAGAGAGAGATGGAGAGAGAGAGATTCTGTAACGATGCTTAATTGATTTTCATTATTAGCCTGCAGTACACAATTGGTTTACTTTGTTAGTTATATTGTCCTCCCTGGAGCTTCACGACAGTATAGTGCAGCCCTTTTATAGTGAGAAAACATAATTTTGTAAACAACATTTTACATCATATTTGAACAGGTGTCAAATATGCATGATTTTGAAGCGAAGCAATGCAACGATCAGGCCTACTTTATATTTTATTTTTGCTTTTCTGACTTTCTTACTTACCAGTCTGCAGGGCATCATCATGTATCAATAATGATAATTTACTGCCACCATGTGGGGATAAGTTAGGGGTGCGAGTTATTGAAAACTGATGAAAAATATTTGATTAGCTTTGGGTTTTTATTAAGTTGTGCAGATCAAATTTGTCTTCTGATTACCCGGTAATATTTGATTTTACAGTGAGAGTGACCACATTATTTGATGTATGGGATGGGGACCAGGCTTTGTGTAGATGCACTTTTCTTGCATTTTCCCTCCATACCGATAGATGGTACTATTTATCTGTGTTGAATGGCATCTGCGTCACGAGCTGCCCTTCTTTCAGATTTGTTTACTTCAGCGTCATTTCAATGGCGGAACACTGAAAAAAAGCATTTGAGAGCGGTCAGATTTCGGATATCTTGTTCTAGTTACGAACGAGCTGAGTACTTAAATTTATCATCTTGGCTAGCTAACATAGTAAACGAATCGTTTTGTCCCAATATTTATCTTAGTAAACCTTCTGGCTGGGGCATTTCCATCAATTAAAGCACGAGATCCCCAAAATGGCAGATAACAACACAGGTGGGGAGTGACTAGCTTGCTAATATGTGTTAACTAAAGTGGTATGCCAACTCGGTTATTTCTATCCTGCTAACTATATACGGATAGCTAGCTAGTACAAACACTAGTTTTAATCCACTAGCATTTACATGGGCTTTACATTTAACCAACCATCGGTTGTTTGCTAGCTAATATTAGCAAACGTCAGTGTTGCTCGCTAGCTATCCTTCCAGTGTCCTTGCGCTAGCTGCGTTGGTAGCTGACTAGCTATAAATTGATATTTACTAACTAAACATGCCAATAAACAACTATTTAGTTGGCTAGCTAGTTAGTTGTTAATTGTGTCACGTGTGACCAACATTGGCACACTCGACTAACTATGCACTAGCTAGCTAGTTCCCAAACTTGTCATGTCAACAATCTTGACTAGCGTGTCATGAATGCTAACTGTCAACACACGCCCACCAGAATTTGGACCTAGCTAGCTTACGTTAACTAACTTGTTTTAACATTATGTTATGGCTTGGCAGCAAACAGTTGCCATTATTAGCTAGCTAAATGGGCTGTATATTGTTTTTATTTATTCAAGTCAAGCATGATAACACTTCTTCCCCTGGGATTTCAGACCAAGAAAAAGCAATAGCTGCAAATGCGTTGGAGGCGTTTACGGTAACGTCGCATTTATTTACCCTCAACAGTTTGCTGCAAATTGTGCAATCCAAGGGAGTTGGCCAACTTGGCTACAACTCCATCTGTCAAACCTATCTGATTTACAATGTTTGTTTACATTTGTTGATGCAACTATTCACAAGTTTTTTTGTTACATTTGTTGATTTTTATTTGTTTACTCACAGGCCGGAAACTATGAGGAATCTTTGAAACACCTTGGGAAGCTGCAAGAGTTGAACAAGGAGGACTACAAGATTGCTTTGAATAAAGCAATAGCTGAATTCTACAAGAGCGGCCAAACCACCACATGCACCCTGAAGCAGACTCTTATTGCAATGAAAAACCAGGTGACTAACATTGAAACCTTTTATCCAGTCTCTCAATGACACGCCAAATAAATGTTAAACATATTCTGGTATCGTTGATTCCTGTTTTAAATGTCTTGATTCTTGATCAATATATTCACAGATGCACACAATAGTTCAGTCATTAAGTTGGCTAATCCTTAACATTCATGCATTTTTTTTTTTTGTCTATCAAGGTACACACTTCAATGGAGGATATTGATGGTTTGGATGATGTAGAAAACAGTCTGCTCTACTACAATCAAGCTATCATCCACTACCACATGAGACAGTACTCCGAAGCTATTGCTATTGGAGAGAGGCTGTACCAATTTCTGGAGCCGTTTGGTAGGTTTTGGTGTTTTTATATGGACATTCATATTTACATTTACATTACATTTAAGTCATTTAGCAGACGCTCTTATCCAGAGCGACTTACAAATTGGAAAGTTCATACATATTCATCCTGGTCCCCCCGTGGACAGACTGTCAGACTATAAGTACTTGTCAGAGAACACAAACATTGAAATGTATTGCATGACTACACAGTACACACACTCACACGCACACACTTAGTCACAGCAACTGGCAATGTTCCTGATGAATCGGCCTTTGCAGCCCAACAGTTTAGCATGGCTTGATGGTGTTATTTGTCCTAGAAGAGAAGTTTGCTCTGGCGGTCTGCTTCTTGCTGGTGGATCTGTACCTGCTAACGTACCAGCCAGAGAAGGCCCTCCATCTCCTTGCTGTGCTGGAGAAACTGTCTGTACAGGGAAACAACAAGAACAGCAAAGGGGAGGTACGTGTCCCTCTAAAGAGGGGTGTGCTAGCATGCACCATTCTCAGGTGTCATGTTTCTGACTTTGACCCATGATGTGCTGATGTTTGTTACTGTGCTCATGTATGTTGAATGTTATTTTCCACCTCTTAGAGAAAGGACTGTTCTTCCTAAGCAGATATGTTATTGTTAGTGGCATTTGTAAGGTTCTTGTGTTGACGGCGAAGATGTTCTGCTGCGTATGTACTTACATTGAGGTTGTCTGTCATGTCCAGGTAATATTTCAGGCACAGTGCAAGTTCTACATTCACAGGGACCTGGTAGTGGAGGCAGCAGACCTCATTCAGGATAATCTCAGGGAGCTTACTGGAGGACAGGTTACTAAAATATACTTCAGGCGCTTACACACTGACACAACATTGACCAACAAACACAGAATTGGATAGATGTGATTTGGCGGTTGTTGGCAAATGTTGGAGCGTTGGTCAATGTTGGGTCAGTGTAAAGGTGCCTTTAGAACCAAACACAACACACTCCTACTTTGGATGTCCACGTCATTTTTGCCTGCCAACATTGTTTATCTTACAGAGGTTATGCAGTTACGCTAGTTACATCTGAGTGCAGGCTATTTTACTAATGGTTTTAAACTTCACTTACTATGAGATGAGAAGACATTTGAAGTCTATATTTTCTTAATGCAATGTGGTTATTTTCAAACGTTGGTGTCTATCTTGGTATTGCAGAGTGTCAACAGCGCCAACAAAGATGGTCGGAACCAGAAGGCAGAGTTCATTGGCATGATCGAAGCTGCAAAATCCAAAATGCACCAGGTACGTTTAACACCAATCCTTTTCCTGAGGTGGAAGAAATGAAGACGGGAAAGCAGCTTTTGTATTGCTGCTTTTGTTTCACACTTGTCGTTCTTGTCGTCCACAGTACAAAGTGCGAGCGTACATTCAGATGAAGTCATCAAAGGCATGCAAGAGGGAGATCAAGTCTGTGATGAACACAGCAGGGAATGTGAGTCATGATGTTTGCGTTGCTAAACCCATTACTAAACTAGCCTGGTTCCAGGTCTGTTTGTGCTGTCTTACCAACTCCTATGGTCAATGGCGTGACAATGACCATAGGAGTTGGCAAGACGGCACGAAACGATTTGGAACCAGGTTATTAAACTGCCCTACTAAACCTGCTCTCTCCCAAACATCCCCTTCCTACCTTTCCCTGTTTCAGTCGAATGCACTGATTGAAAATCGTTTTGGATGAGAGCATCTGCTAAATGACTAGAATGTTAATGTTTCTATGCCAACCTGTGTTTCCTTCATCTCCCACTAGTCTGCTTCCTCACTCTTCCTCAAGAGTAACTTTGAGTACCTGAGAGGAAACTACCGCAAAGCAGTGAAGCTCTTAAACAGCTCCAACATCGCAGAGCACCCGGGGGCCATCAAAACAGGTACGTTTAGACCCCTGCTTACCTGGTTATACATCCAACATAGTTGTTGGACCGTGCTGGAAAAGACCATGTAAAAGTATATATCCGATTCAGGACTATATGGATCAGGTTGTCTAGATGGTGTGAAAAGGGTTTCAGACTGTCCTGTCAGCGACAGAGCACAATTGAGTTTTACCTATATCAGGTATTCCCAAACTGGGGCACACAATGCCGCCGGGGGTACCCCAAATAAAAATGTGATCCACATTTTTTTTAAATTACAAATGTAAACAGTACTTTTATTTTTTCCAATGGGTCTATACATTTGGGTGAGGGTCTTTTTCTCATCTGAGTAGCCTCGTTTCAATGACAGAAATAAAATTAAACCATCTAGTGTTCAGCGAAATAACAACACAATGTCAAATACAGGTAGCCTAGTCAAATAATTAACATCCAATCACATTAACCGTTACTCTCTCGTGGGAAACCTTCACCCATGCGCAGACATTTAGAAACGAAACATGACAATTTGGAAAATAAGCCACGGGAGTTTTTTGAGCGAGAATAAAGACTACTTTTGAGTAGTAAGACATGTAAAAAAGCAACAGATGCCATTAATAAGAAGGGGCTAGAAGCTTCTTATATGGTGAGCTACTGAGTGGCTAGGACAGGCAAGCCCCATACTATTGTGGATGACTTAATTCTTCCTACGGCCACAGATATATCTGGGACAATACTGGTGGAAAAGGCCCCCAAAACTATACAGACAATGTCTTCATCAAACAACACTGTTTCACACCGCATCAGTGACATGGCAGGACATGTTTTGCAACAATTACTGCTTCTTATATAAGCCAGTGAATTCTATGCATTACAGCTGGATGAGTCAACAGACGTGGCGGGCCTGGCACAGCTCCTGGTATATGTCCGTTACGTCTATGGGCGGTCAATTAAGGAAGACATCCTCTTCTCCAAACCACAGGACAACAGGAGAGGATATTTTTAAAGTACTGGACAGCTTTGTGACATCAAATGGACTTTGGTGGTCAAGATGTGTTGGTATCGGTACTGATGGTGCAAAAGCCATGACATGGAGACATAGTGGAGTGGTAACGCGCGTGCAAGCATTTGCTCCCGACGCCACTTGGGTACACTGCAGCATCCACCGAGAGGCTCTTGCTGCCAAGGGAATGCCTGACAGCTTGAAAGACCTTTTGGACACTACAGTGAAAATGGTTAACTTTGTTAAAGCAAGGCCCTTGAACTCTCGTGTATTTTCTGCATTATGCAAAGATATGGGCAGTGACCATGTAACGCTTTTACAACATACAGAAGTGCGCTGGTTATCAAGGGGCAAAGTATTGACACGTTTTTTTGAATTGAGAGATAAGCTTAAACTTCATTACTGACCATAATTTTCACTTGTCTGACCGCTTGCATGATGACGAGTTTCTCACACGACTGGCCTATCTGGGTGATGTTTTTTCTAGGCTGAATGATCTGAATCTAGGAGGGATTACAGGGACTCTACACAACTATATTCAATGTGTGGGACAAAATTGAGAATATGATTAAGAAGAGCTCTTCTCTGTTTGCATTAACAAGGACAACACACAGGTCTTCCATCATTGTATGTTGTTTTTTTTGTGTAAATGAACTCAAGCTTACAGACAATGTCAAATGTGAAATAGCGAAGCACCTGAGTTGGGTGCGCAATTACACAGGTACTATCCTAAAATGGACGACACAAACAATTGGATTTGTTATCCCTTTCATGTCCTGCCTCCAGTCCACTTACCAATATCTGAGCAAGAGAGCCTAATCGAAATTGCAACAAGCGGTTCTGTGAAAATTGAATTTAATCAGAAGCCATTGCCAGATTTCTGGATTGGGCTGCACTCAGAGTTTCTTGCCTTGGCAAATCATGCTGTTAAGACACTGATGCCCTTTGCAACCACGTACCTATGTGAGAGTGGATTCTCGGCCCTCACTAGCATGAAAACTAAATACAGGCACAGACTGTGTGTGGAAAATTATTTAAGACTGAGACTCTCTCCAATACAACCCAACATTGCAGAATTATGTCCATCCTTTCAAGCACACCCTTCTCATTAACTTGTGGTGAGTTTTTCACAATTTTCGATTAACAAATTAAGTTTATATTTAAGAAAGCTAAATAAAAAGCTAAATTATTGATTTTAATTGTGCCTTGGTCCTATAAGAGCTCTTTGTCACTTCCCACGAGCCGCGTTGTGACAACTCACACTCATTCTTATGTTTAATAAATGTATTGTATAGTGTGTGTGGCAGGGTTACAATGATGGCAAAAAACAACATTTGAGAGTGCGCTGACCCTGGTGCTAGAGGGGGTACGCAGCTGGAGGTTGAATGTTTGAAGGGGTACGGGACTATAAAAAGTTTGGGAACCACTGCCCTATATGAAAGTTAACTTCCACTAAATGTTCTGTCTTGTTTGTTTCTACCATCAGGTGAATGTGTGCGCTGTATGTTCTGGAACAATCTGGGTTGCATACACTTTGCCATGGGGAAACACAACCTAGGCATATTCTACTTCAAAAAGGCTCTGCAGGAGAACGACCACACGTGTGCACAGCTGGGGGACGGCGGGGCGACGGGTAACGGGCAATGTGAGTCAACATAAACTGGGTTTAACGCTATTCAAAGCCACAGGACAGTTTCTCGGACACAGATTAAGCCTAGTCTTGGACTTAAAAGTATGTTAAATGCAGATTCTGACATCAAAATGGTATCCTAGTGCAGGACTAGTTTAATCTGTGTCCGGGAAACTGGTCCTACATGTTTCTCCTGTCATTGTACGCCGACTAGCTCTGTTGTTGTACGCCGACTAGCTCTGTTGTCTCTGTCCTTCCAGCTAAGCAGTTCTCGGGCATCCCCATGTGTGCGCTGCTAGCCAACAAGCGTTATGAGCTGCTGTATAACTGTGGGATCCAGCTGCTGCACATCGGCCGGCCCCTGGCAGCCTTCGACTGTCTGATGGATGCTGTGCAGGTGTACCACTCTAACCCTGGCCTCTGGTTACGGTTGGCTGAGTGCTGCATTGCTGCCAACAAGGGTGTGAGTTGTGATAAAAAAAAAACACAAAAACACACACACTTTTTCTTTTACAGTGAAATTAAACTTAACAACATTCAAATTTTGCATTTTGTTATTTTTCCAGAGCTTAGAACAAGACAACAAGGGTCTTCCGAGTAAAAAAGGTATCGTTCAGGCCATCGTTGGGCAGGGCTACCATCGCAAGATCATCCTGGCGTCACAGTCTACCCAGAACACAATCTACAGGTCAGTTTTCCCTCTCCCTATGGACCTAACCAGTACTGTCCAGGAGATGGCGCTGAAACATTTGTTTACGTGGTAGTGATTGCTGAAATTAGAGGGTACTCTGAGACAACTCAATATGTTGATCATTACTATATCTCCATTAACCTGATGGTTTACTCTTTCCTCTCCTAAATGTGGGTGTGTGTAGTGATGGGCAGTCTGCAGCCATTCCGGTGGCTAGTATGGAGTTTGCAGCGATCTGTCTGAGGAACGGCCTGGTCCTCCTCCCTGATCACCAGCAGCAGGAGAACAAGGCAGAGAACGGCTCCAAGACACCCAGCCAGTCAGGCAGCACAGAGAGCGGCTCAGAGAACAGCGACGCCTGCAGGTCAGTGTCTCATCTCACCCTGAGATTGGCTCGTTGCTAAAACACGCCTTGTCAAATCTATTTTTGTTCAGTACTGTGGTTAAGATTATAGACTATTAACAAGGATTCAGCTCTCCATGTCCTCTTATAGAAGAAGAACTTTACAGGAAGTATGTTTCTTTCCATTTCCCCGACTTCCTTATCGTTGGTTTGACAGTGGGAAGGGTCAAGAAGGAGACAAGTTCCTTTCTGCAGCACCGTCTTCACCTCTGAGGAAACAGGAGGTTGAAAACCTCAGGTAAGAGAGACCTCTCTACCCAGACCTTTCTGTCTCCCTCCCTGTCTCCCCCAGTCAGTTAATAATCCTCTCTACCCAGACCTTTCTGTCTCCTGCCTGTTCTCCCCCAGTCAGTTAATAATCCTCTCTACCCAGACCTTTCTGTCTCCCTCCCTGTCTTCCCCAGTCAGTTAATAATCCTCTCTACCCAGACCTTTCTGTCTCTTTCCTGTCTCCCCCAGTCAGTTAATAATCCTCTCTACCCAGACCTTTCTGTCTCCCTCCTGTCTCCCCAGTCAGTTAATAATCCTCTCTACCCAGACCTTTCTGTCTCCCTCCCTGTCTCCCCAGTCAGTTAATAATCCTCTCTACCCAGACCTTCTGTCTCCTTCCTGTCTCCCCCAGTCAGTTAATAATCCTCTCTACCCAGACCTTTCTGTCTCCCTCCTGTCTCCCCCAGTCAGTTAATAATCCTCTCTACCCAGACCTTTCTGTCTCCCTCCCTGTCTCCCCCAGTCAGTTAATAATCCTCTCTACCCAGACCTTTCTGTCTCCCTTCCTGTCTCCCCAGTCAGTTAATAATCCTCTCTCCCCTTCCTGTCTCCCCCCAGTCAGTTAATAATCCTCTCTCCCCTTCCTGTCTCCCCCCAGTCAGTTAATAATCCTCTCTACCCAGACCTTTCTGTCTCCCTCCCTGTCTCCCCCAGTCAGTTAATAATCCTCTCTACCCAGACCTTTCTGTCTCCCTCCCTGTCTCCCCCCAGTCAGTTAATAATCCTCTCTACCCAGACCTTTCTGTCTCCCTTCCTGTCTCCCCCAGTCAGTTAATAATCCTCTCTCCCCTTCCTGTCTCCCCCAGTCAGTTAATAATCCTCTCTCCCCTTCCTGTCTCCCCCCAGTCAGTTAATAATCCTCTCTCCCCTTCCTGCTCCCCCCCAGTCAGTAATAATCCTTCTCCCCTCCCTGTCTCCCCCAGTCAGTTAATAATCCTCTCTACCCAGACCTTTCTGTCTCCCTCCCTGTCTCCCCCAGTCAGTTAATAACCTCTCTACCCAGACCTTTCCTGTCTCCCTTCCTGTCTCCCCCAGTCAGTTAATATCTCTCTCCCCTTCCTGTCCCCCCAGTCAGTTAATAATCCTCTCTCCCCTTCCTGTCTCCCCCCAGTCAGTTAATAATCCTCTCTCCCCTTCCTGTCTCCCCCCCAGTCAGTTAATAATCCTCTCTCCCCTTCCTGTCTCCCCCCATCAGTTAATAATCCTCTCTCCCCTTCCTGTCTCCCCCCAGTCAGTTAATAATCCTCTCTCCCCTCCCTGTCTCCCCCCCAGTCAGTTAATAATCCTCTCTCCCCTCCCTGTCTCCTCCTGGGTCTCTGTTGCCCGGGGTCTCTGTTCTCTGGACTAGTTGGACAAAGCTTGCCCTCCTTCCTTCCACTTCTCATTAGGAGGGGGTAGAGGGTGGGGAAGGGGGTGGGGAGGCGGTAGAGTTGGGGAGGGGGTAGAGTTGGGGAGGATGTGCTGAATGAAGGGCTGACCCCACAGGGAAAGTTTACCAGCAGCCCCGTCAACTACTTGGGTTTATTTCCTGGAATACCTGAGTGTTCTGTTGCCAACCAGTGAGAGGCCTGGGAGGGACACGACCACTACAGTCCAGACTCTCTCCGTCTGCACTTTTCTTTAACCAAGAAAAATAATTGAATGAACTGAATGAATTGTTTAATTAGTATTAATTTCCCCCACATCTGAATGTTATGCAACCCACTATGTTTCCCAGTGCAGGGTTGGTGTGATCTGTTGTGTTGTCCTGTCTGTGCTGACTGGGTCCTCCTATGTGGTGTTGTCTCTCTAGGTGTTCCCTTCTGGCCTGCAGTGCCTACGTGGCCCTGGTGTTAGGAGACAACCTGATGGCCCTGAACCATGCAGAGAAGCTCCTTCACCAGACCAAGCTGTCTGGATCACTCAAGTAAGACCTCTATCCATCTCTCTCTCTCTATCCATCCCTCTCTCTCTCTCTATCCATCCCTCTCTCTCTCTCTATCCATCTCTCTCTCTATCCATCCCTCTCTCTCTCTCTCTCTCTCTCTTTCCCCACTCAGATAAACTCTTACACCAGATGGACTTCATTCCTCTATCCCCTTTTCCCTTTCATCCTCACTCCCCCTTACCCCTCTCAACACCTCTTTCTGTTTCTTCCTCTCCCTCCTCCTTCCCGCTACGCATGCACCTCTTGTTATCACTTCATTAACCTCCATATGACTTAGCCCCCCTCCCCCAAAGCTTACGGCACTTAACATGACTCACCGTCTGGTAATGGTACTGTGGCCCGAGCAAACCTCTTGACTCTTCAGAATACTTCATGACTTCATGACCACAGACTTCCCGTCAGTCCCTCCTCCTTCCTTGGACTGCACTGCTGTCCTCCTCACCCCAGAATGTGGAGGGTTAATGACCAGACTAGGGGTATCCTGCTGTCCTCACACAGAATGTGGAGGGTTATTTCAGATTTGGGGGCGGTCATTTTGCTGTCCTCACCACAGAATGTGAGGGTTAATGACAGACTAGGGGGTATCCCGCTGTCCCCTCCACCCAGAATGTGGAGAGTTAATGACAGACTAGGGGGTATCCTGCTGTACTCACCACCCCAGAATGTGAGGGTTAATAGACTAGGGGGGTATCCGCTGTCCTCCTCACCCCAGAATGTGGAGGGTTAATGAAGACTAGGGGGTATCCTGCTGTCCTCACCACCCCAGAATGTGGAGGGTTAATGACAGACTAGGGGGGTATCCTGCTGTCCTCCTCACCCCAGAATGTGAGGGTTAATGACAGACTAGGGGGGTATCCTGCTGTCCTCATCACCACAGAATGTGGAGGTTAATGACAGACTAGGGGGGTATCCTGCTGTACTCACCACCCAGAATGTGGAGGGTTAATGACAGACTAGGGGGTATCCTGCTGTCCTCCTCACCCCAGAATGTGGAGGGTTAATGACAGACTAGGGGGGTATCCTGCTGTCCTCCTCACCCCAGAATGTGGAGGGTTAATGACAGACTAGGGAGGTATCCTGCTGTCCTCCTCACCCCAGAATGTGGAGGGTTAATGACAGACTAGGGAGGTATCCTGCTGTCCTCCTCACCACAGAATGTGGAGGGTTGATGACAGACTAGGGGGTATCCTGCTGTCCTCCTCACCCCAGAATGTGGAGGGTTAATGACAGACTAGGGGGGTATCCTGCTGTCCTCCTCACCCCAGAATGTGGAGGGTTAATGACAGACTAGGGGGGTATCCTGCTGTCCTCCTCACCCCAGAATGTGGAGGTTAATGACAGACTAGGGGTACCTGCTGTCCTCCTCACCCCGAATGTGGAGGTTAATGACAGGACAGGGGGTATCCTGCTTCCTCCTCACCACAGAATGTGGAGGGTTATGACAGACTAGGGGGTATCCTGCTGTCCTCCTCACCCCAGAATGTGGAGGGTTAATGACAGACTAGGGGGTATCCTGCTGTCTCCTCACCCCAGAATGTGGAGGTTAATGACAGACTAGGGGGGTATCCTGCTGTCCTCCTCACCCCAGAATGTGGAGGGTTAATTGACAGACTAGGGGGTATCCTGCTGTCCTACCTCACCCCAGAATGTGGGAGGTTAATGACAGACTAGGGGGGTATCCTGCTGTCCTCCTCACCCCAGAATGTGGAGGGTTAATGACAGACTAGGGGAGGTATCCTGCTGTCCTACTCACCCCAGAATGTGGAGGGTTAATGTATTTCTTCTAAAATAAGTTGAAATGTAAATAAACTTTTGGTCACCACACCTTGTACATCCATAACCTATGGTGAGATCTGAAAACAGCAGTTAGTGGGGGGCACCCCTCAAACATGAAAGAATTAGAGCAGATTGCTGCTGAAAAGGGGGCCAAAGTGTCAGTAGTGTTTGTCTGCAGTTATCTTGGCTAAAGGCTGTGCAAGTTACTGCTCCGGGGTGCCAATAATCTTGTCCATGCCATTTGTCTTTATTTTCTAAATTAAAATTGCAAATTTATCTTGGCTTAAGTTTACAAAGCTAAAATTGGTTCTGCAATGTTGAAAATCCAATAAAAGTATGAAGGGGAAAAAAACGTCATGTCAAATTTATTTGAGAATATGGGAATTATTTAAGGAAAGTGCAGGGGTGGCAATATATTTGGTCACACCTGTACATACTGTAAAACTCAGTATCAAATAGCCACCAGTCCCATTTAATAGCCAGGCAACAGCAGACATTTCAGCAAACGAACTGTTTACGAGATTACCATTAATCGTTTACGAGGTTTAATGTTTGATTTGTGACATAAATCAATTATGGCAATCATCCGTTTTATCGGCAGTAAGAAACCGCTAATAACTGCTAGCGAACTGGCCAGCACAAGAACACAACACTTTGGGAGTACAGATAATTGTCCGATAACCCTCTAGTGGCAAAAGTAAGAACTGCTGAAAATGCACAGTCATAAAGGAGACTAGTACATTTTTATAGAGGCATACTAAGACAAAATAAACCTGACCGTGTATAAATGATAACACATTAGTGCAGGAAATTGATTAAAATGAATGCTGGAATTAAACAATTAACAATGCAAATGAGCAAAAGCTGTGCGCATTAAGAACAAAGACGCCGGGCTCAAATAGAAGCCTGTCTCTAAGAAGTGTGTTGTGTTGAGTGATTTAACGCCCGGGCTGTTCATTGAAGTTTTACGGTATATCTTATTTTTTTGACAGTAAATACGATTAGCTATGTTCACATCCCCATGAACAAGCCCCAGTACTAGTGAGTCAATGGTGCATCTGATTCTGTCTGACGGTGCATCCTCTGTCTCTCTGTTCCAGGTTCCTGGGCCACCTGTATGCTGCAGAGGCCCTCATATCCCTGGACCGCATCTCAGAGGCCATCGGTCACTTCAACCCAGAGAACATCACTGATGTCTCCATGGGGGTGTTGTCCAGCGAGCAGGACCAAGGTTCGTCCTCACACCCACCTCTCTAGCTCCAATCGATGGGTCTGCTGGAAAACACAGCACCCCAACCAGTATTCTGCCCTAACTGAAATGACCTATCCATTTAACCACATGATGGTTTGATGTCTGAGTCACATGATGACTGGATCACTGTTTGATAGTGTGTTTGTGTTCACAGGGCCAGATAAAGGGGATCTGGAGCCTGTCGAGTCACGTGAGTATATACACACACACACTTATCACCTAACACACTCCCTGCAGTCTCAGTAGAGACTCCCCATCTGTGTGTGAGGTGACATCCAGTGATCATGTGTTGACAGGGTGTGTTGTGTGTTGGTGCAGCAGGGAAGCAGACTCCTCTGTTGACAGGGTGTGTTGTGTGTTGGTACAGCAGGGAAGCAGACTCCTCTGTGTTACCCCAGCACAGTGAGCTCAGCCCGAGCCATAATGCTGTTCAACCTGGGCAGTGCCTATTGTCTGAGGAGTGAGTACGAGAAGGCCCGCAAGTGCCTGCATCAGGTACGTTTCATACTCGCAGACACACGCCCACACACACATCTACAGTAGATGCTTATCTCTTGAAACCATTCAGATGTGTTATTGTCCCAAACATGACTGTGTTTAGATGTCTGTGAACCTGTTCCTTTCTCCCAGGCCGCCTCCATGGTGAACACGAAGGAGATTCCTCCTGAAGCCATCTTACTGGCTGTCTACCTGGAGCTGCAGAACGGTGAGTCAGCTACATCTCTCTGGGTTCTCATTCCCACCTGCAAAGTCTCATTCCCACCTGCAGGTTTCCCAATCTGGCCCTTATGATAGTTGTCTTAGATTCTTCTTGACTATTCTTTTCTAGCATAGTTTGAGGTTGGGCTGGGGGGTTCCAAGGAAGTGTTGGGGCTGATGTCAAACTCTTGACATTCCAGTTCTAGAATTCCCCAGGTAGAATGCCGAAGGCCACACTCTGGCACAAAGGCAGTGATGACAGATTACTGCTGTCAGTCAACCTCTGTCCAGTGTAGAAAGGTCAGGGGTCAGGACCTTATGACCTTACTAAGAGCTGTGTATGATCTCACTGTTTCCCTCTGCCTCTCTTTTTGTTTCTCCCCCCCACCCCCTCTCCTCTCTCAGGGAACACACAGCTCGCCTTGCAGATCATCAAACGTAACCAGCTCCTCCCCTCAGTGATCCAGACGCCCTCTCCAGACACACGAAAGAAGCCCGTTCCCACCTCCTTCCAGCCTGTCCAACCACCCATCCAGATGCCCTCACCCTTCACAACAGTCCAGCGCAAATGAGCCCTCAACCCTTGGTTCCCCTAACCCTCCGTGCCCCATTGCACACCAACATCAACACGCACCTGTCCACCTCTCATCACTTCACCTGAGTGTATTATTTATTTAAGGCAAGCTGACCCCAACTCAGTGCCGGTGTAGGGTGAAGTTGTCCCTAGATGTTGATCTTGGCTCAGCTTTGCATTTCCTCCCACTAATGGTTAAGGTTAACATTGGTGGAGAGGAAGCTGATCCTAGATCTGTACCTAGGGGGAAACTGAACCCCTCAGCGCCCAGACGGAGCCCCTCCAGGTCAGGTCCTGGTATGAAATGCAGAGGTCTCCTGTCAGGTGGACGAAGGGTACGTTCACATTATGGACCCGCCTCGGGTACGCCCAAATTACACCTTATCCCCTATGTAAGTGCACTCCTTTTGACCAGAGCCCTATGGGGCCCTAATAAAAGTAGTGCCCTATATAAGGAACTGGGTTCCATTTGGGACGGAGCCTGTATTCAGTGGCTATCACCTGCAGTGTCTTTGGGGCAGATCTGACATGATTTCTCTGTTCTCTGAGAGTTTTAACTTTCCATTTGTGACAGCAACATCCGTTATGATATATACTGACTGACTTTGCTTGGGGCAAATGAAATACCTGTATAAAAAATAAATTTTATTTACAGAAATAAGCTGACTTGCATTTTATATGTCTGGTGGGTCTGTAATAGTTCTCAGACCCTTGAGGGAGAAGGTGGAGTTGTGCTGCAGTCATGTCAGAGGAGGAATGTGTTTAATGCTTTGTGTGGGGGAGGGGTTAAGAGGAGGGCACAAGGACCACACACAACTAAAACCTGGTATTGGTCCCAAATTGGTACATAGTACAACACTTGATTGACCAGGGCCCATCGGTTTTGGAATAGGGTGCCATTAGACACACTCCAGCTATTGATCTTTTCCTGTTAAAACAATATGTATAAATACTGTTACGTTTGTGTACATTACCTGTGAACTTTTAGACAAATGCAAATTTCATGGAGTAGGCATTCAAGGAGTTGATCTGTCATCAGCCCCCCCCCTACTTGAGGATCAATAGAGGAAGGCCCCCTCCCCCTACATGGGCCATGTCGATACCTGGACCACCCATTGTAATGTACCTGAAGTAAATCGGGTGTTACTTTCTAAAGCCTCCCCTTCACTGCTGACAGACTAAGCCATGAGAATACTCCTCTAATAAAAACAAATGGCCTGATCACTGCCCTCACCTCTTGGTATGCGGACACACCGCTTTTCTGGCGTTCTACTGGATTCAAAAAGAGACGGATCAGGAAATGGATGTTGGATACAAGAATCCCATTTTATTGAAATCCCAAACTGCATAGGAAATGTTAAGTCCATATAGACGAGAAGCAGACGGCAGGTTAACAGTAGTCGCCTAACATCCTTCAGAATGCTTCTTCTTGAGTCCCAAATGGCACCCTAGTCCCTATATAATGCACAACTTTTGATAGGACTCTAGTCAAAAGTAGTGCCCTCTATAGGGCAGGGGTGTTACTCATTCCATGGATGGCCTAGTCTAGTGTCTGCAGGTTTTTGGTTTTTCCTTTCAGTTAAGAGCTAGACAACCCAGGTTCCGTGCGTCTAGTTGGTAGAGCATGGCACTAGCAACACCGGGGTTGTGGGATCGATTCCCACGGGGGACCAGTACAGAACGTCTCTCTGGATAAGAGCGTCTGCTAAAACAGAAGAATCAGGTGACCTAAATTCCTCAATCAAGTACAAGGAAGAAGTGAAAACAACCAGCCCTCTGTGGAATGAGTTTAACACCTGTGCTCTAGCGAACAGGGTGGCATTTAGGGCTCACACCAATACTTCCAACCAGTCAATAGAGGGTATAGAGAAGGAGGGAGTATTGGAAGAACTCTTTTAGAGTCCCCTAATCTCACTGCTATCCCTTTCAAACACTCATAAGTGGAATCCATATGGAGCATCCTTCCATTTCACTTCAAATGAAACGGCACCATATTTAGGCTTGACTCCAGGTTATATAAACCCCACAAACGGTCAAGTGACCTCAACGTTTTTCATACAGTGAATTTTTGGGGTTCAACACAATTCCAGAGTAAATGGCCTAAAGTATCAAATAATAAAGGATTAATATACCCCATCCCCATTTACCATGCTCAAATGGCCTGACTGGGACTAAGGATCAGAGACATCTGACAGTATAATGGTTATTTCACAACAGCATAGAATTGTCACAATACAGAATATTTTTTCCTTGAGCCATTTTTCCCCACATACGAGACACACCCCAACAAAAATTATACATTGGAAAAGTAAAACAAATCTGTTTGAGTCCACTCCCTCATAATCAATATTTTTTTCCAACAAAAATTATCTGATTAAGCATTCTAAAGTTGGATCTTATGTAATTTAAAAAATAATAATCAGAATATGTAAAAGTTGCTTATTGAGAGTTTTTCAAAACGTGGAACACTAGCATTATACCTGAGTTCGACTTAAATTGACTACATGATCACATTAGTCTAAGACCATGTTCTAATGAACTGATAGGCTTCTGTTGTTTATCTCCATGAGAGGAAAAGTACTAATGCTGGAATCCTCCCATACTGCTCAACCAGATAAATTACTGTGGATGACAGAACACAGAGCATTTCTAATAGTTTGGATAGACTGAGGCTCAATTTAATCTGTATCGAAGAAGTTCAGCGCTAGAGCGCAATTGAAATGTAAAAAGGTCATTTCTGATTTGAGTCGACATATGCAGCGTTCTCCACGAAATGTGGGAACGTTACAGTGCTGAATTTCCACCATACGGATCAGTCTCCACGAAATGTGGGAACGTTACAGTGCTGAATTTCCACCCAATACGGATCAGTCTCCACGAAATGTGGGAACGTTACAGTGCTGAATTTCCACCATACGGATCAGTCTCCACGAAATGTGGAACGTTACAGTGCTGAATTTCCACCATACGGATCAGTCTCCACGAAATGTGGGAACGTTACAATGCTGAATTTCCACCATACGGATCAGTCTCCACGAAATGTGGGAACGTTACAGTGCTGAATTTCCACCATACGGATCAGTCTCCACGAAATGTGGGAACGTTACAGTGCTGAATTTCCACCATACGGATCAAATGGAGCCCAAAGTATACTTCCGGCTAGAGTTGCAAATAAACTTTCCACCAATTCCCAGAAATCCCGTTTGGAAGATTCCCTCCCTCTTTATCCACTCCTGATTCCGGGAATCCTCCAACCTGGAATTCTTGAAAACATACCAGAATTTTGCAACCTGACAATAAAAAGCAAACAGCAGGTACAGAAACAGGTAAATAACAAAGTTCAACAAAGGTTACCTTAATCAAGAAAACTACCAAGGGCTTAAAGTTAATTGTGATACTTCCAACTGTGGAAGTATAGACAGAGTACATGTTGAATGTCCTCTACTAGTATAGTGTTATGTACTGCTTTAGCAGTAGCTAATGAGGGTCCTACTGAAATACTTAAGGCAAATGTATTTCTGTTTGAACGCTGTTGTTGTTTGACATCATGAGGTAACTTGACTGGGCCCAGTAAAGCTGTTCATAAAATAGATACAATCGTATAGTCAAAGGAAGCCATCCTCCTCAACCTAACATACTGTAACTGTATATAACCCTAAAATAATTAAAAAGCAGTGACAAATCTTTCCCACAATAACTTTTTGAATCATGCATTAAAATGAAAATATACAAGTCTTGTCTTCTAAGTGTCAAGACCTTGAGGTCTTTTAAGAAACTGCTAACTTAAGTTCAAACGATAGGAACCAACAATGTACTGAAAATACATCAGATCAGTGTGGATTTGAAGCCGCATTGTCCTGGGTTTAATCTACTTGATCAAACTGTTCATAACTTCTCCAAGCCTTCCCTTTCCATTCTCTAGTGTAACAGTACACTATAAGACCACACATCTAACTGCAATTCAACTGAGGTTTGAAAAATGCAACCATGCCAACGAGGTATTAAGTTCAGCAATGAGGTAATGGGCGTAGCTCAGTAATACTGAGGTAAAGATGTACATTATACCGATATCTTTCTGTATAATGAGGTATATATGGGGCGGCAGGTTGCCTAGTGGTTAGAGCGTTGGACCAGTAACCAAAAGGTTGCTGGATCGAATCCCCGAGCTGACAAGGACAAAATCTGTCATTCTGCCCCTGAACAAGGCAGTTGGCCTACCGGGGAACAGTGGGTTGTCATTGTAAATAAGAATTTGTTCTTTACTGACTTGCCTGGTTAAATATATATATATATATAAATGATATGGGTTTTTTTATATTCCAGGGGTCATACCAGCAAGAACAAAATTAAATACTGAAAAACTAAATGATAGTGATGGTGGGCCATTTTTAAGAGTTATATTTATTACTTCAAATAGTCCATTTATACCATTTGTTTTTGTCACAATGGCTTTCCTGCTGGTCACAAATTGGCCCAGAAACAGTGTAATTTATCTCCTGTATAACAAAAGGCACAAGCTACAACACTGGAACAGTGTTAATGTGAATAATCCACTAAAATACCTGGAAACTCAATATCTAAAAAGTGGCCATTTTGGTTCAATCTTTAAGAGGATGTAACCGGGTAAGCCGTGTCTGGAGCCCAACGTCTCACTGGTCCCCCTGTACACCCAGCTGTGATTATTACGGTAAAAGAGATATGAGGTGTGTCTGGCGAGCTGCATGCCTTCCAGCTCTTCTGGGGGTTAGAGCAACTGGAGACCTACAGCTATGGTGCCTCACCAACTCACAGAGGGTGGTGTGCCAAATGGCAACCTAGTCCCTATTTAGTGCACTACTATTGACCAGGGCTCATAAAGGTCTGGTCAAAAGTAGTGCACTATATAGGGATTAGTGTGCAATTTGGAACAGAACCGAGCTCTCCTCGTAAACCAGCACTTGTGGCAATGTGGCTCAAAAGACAGGAAATACTGGCCCATTAGACGCAGTCAGAGACACAGAGGGAGGAGAGGCTGGGACTTGGCGTTAACAGTTAATGCTATAAGTACAATATTAACAGCTATGAACAGCTAGCTTATAACAGGGCAGGCTACAGCGGGAAAAAAATAATTCAATTTTAACATTTGCATTTTTACTGGTTCTTGGTGTTCTGTAGTTAATAGCCACTGTGGAACCATGAATGATCTGGTTTGGTTCTGTTCTCTCAGACAGGTACATACAATAGAGAAGAACTGCTGTGCTGACTGAAATTACAACGTCTAATGTGACCAACTGCCATCACACTTTAGAGCAGGGTGAATGTGGGTGTGGGAGCAGCAGCTGATGGAATTCTAATTATGTGGAGCCTTTTGCTTTGGTTACTCAGCCATCTGTAGGCTACATGAGTGGGTCATCAGGCAACTGACAAGCAGCTAGGGGTTACTATGGAGAATATCTATTGAAAATACTATGGAGGCAATGGAGATCAACATCAATGCTGTCACTTTTAATTTACTGGTCAGTTTTACTTTTAAAAATGATTTTATTTGCCACCAGGATAAAACAATATTCTCTTTCAGAGCGGTTTCCCATGAATGACGCATTCTATTTTGAAGGAAAAAAAGCTAAACGGATGACTTTCTTTGACGGGAACAGAGTCGAGGCACAGAGGCAACGATTGACTTTTCAAACAACGACCACAAAGAAAGGAACATGGTGGCATCATTAGGGTGCCAATCTAAACCACCAAACGTGCAGAAACGTTGTTCAAACATATCAGGATGAAACTTCACTACTCTTAGACCCCTCTACTCTTAGGAAAGTTAGTCTACACAGATTTCATTGATTTCTAAATGGATATCAGTAAATAGATTTAGACTCAGCAGTCGTACACGGTTCAGATTAAATCCAAGTTAATCCACACCAGTGTGTCATTGTCTAATCTTCACTGTGTTGTGGCCGGATGCACTAGTTGCCTTAGGATATATTAATCCTGACATGTATTCATTCATCTAACAACAATGATGATTGCCAGTAGTTTCAAGTCACAATTCTTCATAGATGCCCAGAAAATAACAATTCTGATGATTCACCCAATTCAAGGTGGTCAATTCCTTGTTAAATGTTTTTTCCCCTTCAAGCTGAAATCACACGACTGACTGAACTGACAATGGTAACTGATATCAAATATTCAACCTGCCTATAGCAAACTGGCAGCAGCCATTTTGTGGAGAGAATCCATTTTACAGGACGAGTCTCAGATTACAACCTATTCGCTATTTAGTGCACTACTTTTGACCAAGGTCCATAGGGCTCTGGTCAAAAGTAGTGCACTATTTAGGAAATAGGGTGCCATTTGGGACTCGATCATACTATCAACCTGAGGACACTGGAGTTCTGAGGTACTATGTGGTCGTGACATGAGGTAAAAAGGTTTTACAGAGGTATGGAGGCATATTCAAAAACAAAATGGAAAAATAACAGTTGCCGAGTTTATAAAAATGTCTGACTCCACGTTTCCACATGTATGTAACACAGTCATTATTATACATTGTTCTCAGCAACATTCTGGGATTTCACACCTTTATGTGCACAGTAACAATGAGAGAAAATGTGTGTGCGTTTTCTGTGCAAATATCAACCAAATGTTACTTCATGTTAACTATACTTTTCTCTTGCATTGAGGTAGTTACTTTATCAAAATTCCACTGGCGAAATCTCTGCATCAAATAATAAAGGAGTACATTCAAACATAGCTACATGAGGTAGGTATGATGCAGTGGAAATCTTTCAAGAATGCAAGAAATTCCCTGAGAAAATCAGAGATTTTGACGCACACATCAGGAGAAAAGACAACTATCGAGCCAGATAGTGTCACAGAAGGCCTACTATAGAGTTCAAAATGTCAGCTTTTGACAATAACCCCTTGTTGGCATTGGTTCATGTACTGCATTGATTTGCTCTTTCAAAATAGAGGTAATAACTGAGAGAAAAGGTCAAGTTTCAATATTACTGTTTCCATTTGCTCACAAAGACATTTGCCTCTGATGGGTGTGTTTCAAAATCTCCTCTTCAATGTTTCTTTCTTTGCAAACCAGCAGACAAACTGCCTAGCCTAGAACATAATGATTCGGTTGTTTCCAAAGTCCACGGCAACAATCCTTCCGTCTGGAGTAACAGCTATACCCGACGGGCGATCCATCTGTCCAAAGCTGCTACTCTGAGTCCCCAACTTGCATAAGAAATTACCGTTGGTTTGGAACACCTGGATCCGGTGGTTCCGGGAGTCAGCCACCACGATGCGGTCCTCCTGGTCCACTGCTACGCCCTGCGGCCGCAGGAACTGACCGTTACCGGTTCCCTCTGATCCCAGGAAGCGGGCCGACTGGCAGTCCGACCGGATGATCAGCAGACGGTGGTTGTTGAAGTCTGTCACCACCAGGTGGTCCTCCTGAGTGAAGGCCACGCCCCTGGGGGAGTCCAAGTGTTTCCATAGAGCCCCCTCAAAGCCGTACTTGTTGAGGAAGGTGCCGTCCTGCCTGAAGAGCTGGATGCGGTGGTTCCGGGTGTCTGAGACGAGGATCTTTCCCTCCGAGCTGACCGCCACGTCCCAGGGGTAGCTGAACTGACCGGTCTTGGTTCCCTTCTCCCCGAACTTGAGGAGGAACCGGCCTTCAAAGGTGAAGATCTGGATGCGGTGATTATCCTTATCGGCAACGATGATTCTCCTCTGGCTGTCGCAGGCCACCCCAGCTGGTCGGTCCAACTGGCCTGGTCTGGAGCCCAGCGTACCAAACTTGTGGTGGAAGGAACCGCACGGCTTGAAGATCTGCACCCTGTTGTTGCTTCGGTCAGCTACGATTATGTAGCCTTCTTTGTCCACACACACCCCCCAGGGGCGACACAGCTGCCCGTCTCCGTCCCCCTCTCTGCCGAACGAGGCCACCGGCAAGGGGATACCTCCATTGCTACGGACAGACTTGACCAGCACTTTAAAGGGGCTGCCTTCGATGTGCTGGTTGCAGATAAGGACTGACACCAGATGTTCTCCTTCTACCTTGGGCAGGTAGCTGACCGTGTACAACCCGTTCTGATGGTCGGTCACCTCAGCGTTTAGCAGGTTACCATCGGGCGCCACCATCACAGCTGACACACCGTCCCCCCCAGACAGCCTGAGCTCTCCATCATGATCATACCCCACCACAGTGAAGGAAGCCTGCTTACCCTGCAAGCCCCGACAAAGCCCCTCTCCCTGGGCCTTGGTGAGGGGGGCGAAGGCCCCGGAGCTGACCAGACCTAGGGACTGGATGGCGAGGAGCAAGGTCTGGTCGGGGGCGGTGAACAGGATGCGATCATCATCCTGCGGTAGTAACAGCTCCCTGAGGGCCTTAAGCTCTGTGATCTGGAGGAGCATGCTCTCTCTGGCCAGCAACAGGTCCAAACTACTGCCCTTCTCTAGGACCTGGGTTACTGTAGCGATGGTGCTGTCCAGCTTGGTCAGGTTCTGGTGCAGCTTCTCTAACTGGAGATAGAGGGACTTGGCTTTCACCTGACGGATCTTCTCAACCTTTAGAGAGGGAAAAAGGAGGGAGAGGGGAAAGGGACAGAAGGGAGAAAGAAAAGATAGTTAAACCTGTCTGTTAGGTTTTGTAACACTGCTGGAATGTGTAAATATACTGTAGGTCCTACAGTATGATACTACTTAGCAGAAAACCAACTTACTTTCCACAGCAGTTCACACTCTCGTTCCTCCAGGGCCTTCTTATGACGCTCTGTGATGGCTTTGACCTCTGACTGGACCACCATGGCCTTCAGTTCCACCTGCTCGGCAACGGCCTGGGCTTTCTCAATGCTCAGCTGCAGGTAAATCATTAAGAAACTGCTTTAGTGGGGACAAAATGTAGCGTGACCTTTGAATGGTACATTGACACATTATTCACAGGTTAAGACCTTTAAATAGTGACACATTGTTCCTTATCAGATACAGTCAATCAGGGTTTCTCAACCTTTTTGCACCAAAATTGATGCGTGACCTCTCAAAGTCCTTTCAGTATGAGGCCAGCTGGTTAAGTGACTGAAATACCTCAGACTGGCTCCAGTACTACTGCTGGAGAGAGGCTGTTGACCCCAGGCCAACACAGCAACTGTTTTCCAGCAAGTAGTTGGTCCTCATCATGAAGTCACCCCATAGAGGCACCTCTGGTGGATATAGGGGTCGGAACTAAAGCTCAGAGCGTTAAGTTAAGACTGTGTTAAGATCTGCTACCAAAATGCTTTATCAGCAGACAGGCCTTTAACTGTTGGGAGAGTGAATACAGTGTATGCACGCATGACTAAGTCGCTTGGGATAAAAGTGTCTGCTAAATGGCCTTGATATAAAGTGTGACTGACTAGGACAAAAAGGTTAAATGAACTTCTCACTAGGTGGGAGCTGACAACCGTCCGTAACCTGATCCCTCCCGGCAGGACTGAGCTCAACCAATGGAATGAGGGGTACTACCAGGGTGGTGGTGTCAATCAGAGAGGAAGCACCAATGACGTCATCTATAGGGGTAACAAATCCTGGGTCAGAGGTTAAGGGGGTGGCAGAACAGGCAGAAAAAGGCGGCAAATGAGATTATGGTGTTTTAATGTGACCCTTTAGGCCAAAGGTCTTCTACCTTTCAGGACAGAGTTCTACAGCTCGGGCTTTGTGCCATTCAAGCCCATGAACATGATGTGTGTCCCAAATTGCACCCATTGCCTATGTAGTGCACTATTTTTGACCAGGGCCCATAAGGAAGAGGGTGCCATTTGGGACACAACCCATGAGAACTCTTCATAGGAGATAATGGATTATCAGGCTGGTCCTAGTCATAGTACAGCCTCTTCACAGGAGCTAAAAACACTCAACCTAGATTGAGTTAGCAGCATTTGATGAATTAGGTCTTCAAGTTAAGTGAGCCTCAAAACACCAACTGAGTGTCACAGGACTGAAGGGGGTAGGGGGAGGTGTGCTTTTCTATTGTGTTTTGAGAAAGGGGAGGGGCATACATATTTCATTGCCATGTGAGTGAGTTGGTTTGGGGGATAGGGAGGGGGGGGGGGGGGGGAAGGAAGTGTCTTCCTAGAATTCCTCTCCATTGTGTCCGTCCTCCCAAAGCCATCCCGTTCCAACACCCTTCACTCTCTATTCACAGCTGGATGACAACCCATCTCCCAGCCAGTAGCCTAAGGAGGAGTGGCCTAATGTTTGTGGTTGCCTGCATCCCAAGTGATACCCTATTCCCTCATAGGGCTGACACCCTATTCCCTTCATAGGGCTGACACCATATTCCCTTCATAGGGCTGACACCCTATTCCCTTCATAGGGCTGACACCCTATTCCTTCATAGGGCTGACACCATATTCCCTTCATAGAGCTCTGGTCAAAGTAGTACGCTATGTAGGGAACATGGTGCCATTTGGGACGCAGACATGGTATTAGAGAGGCTATAAATGGGCACTATGGCCTCTCCCTCTCTCCCTCCCTCCCACTCCCATTCTCCGGGTCCTGTGAGGCTGGAGGGATACAGGACACTAATGATCCATTCTGCTCCTGATGCCGTCAAGTCTCTGAATACAAACTGTCAGAGCTGACTAGTGGCCGTCATACACACACACACCAAAGTAGAGTCCCCGGTGATATCCCCCTATAGATCTACGTAGAGTTCCCGCTGTATATCCCCCTATAGATTACGTAGAGTTCCCGCTGTATATCCCCCTATAGATCTACGTAGAGTTCCCGCTGTATATCCCCCTATAGATCTACATAGAGCCCCGCTGTATATCCCCCTATAGATCTACGTAGAGTTCCCGCTGTATACCCCCTATAGATCTACGTAGAGTCCCCGCTGTATATCCCCCTATAGATCTACGTAGAGTTCCCGTTGTATATCCCCCTATAGATCTATGTAGAGTTCCCGCTGTATATCCCCCTATAGATCTACGTAGATTCCCGCTGTATATCCCCCTATAGATCTACGTAGAGTCCCCACTGTATATCCCCCTATAGATCTACGTAGAGTCTCCGCTGTATATCCCCTATAGATCTACGTAGAGTCCCGCTGTATATCCCCCTATAGATCTACGTAGAGTCCCGCTGTATATCCCCCTATAGATCTACGTAGAGTTCCCGCTGTATATCCCCCTATAGATCTACGTAGAGTTCCCGCTGATATCCCCTATAGATCTACGTAGAGTTCCCGCTGTATATCCCCCTATAGATCTACGTAGAGTCCCCGTTGTATATCCCCCTATAGATCTACGTAGAGTTCCCGCTGTATATCCCCCTATAGATCTACATAGAGTCCCCGTTGTATATCCCCCTATAGATCTACGTTGAGTTCCCGCTGTATATCCCCTATAGATCTACATAGAGTCCCCGTTGATATCCCCCTATAGATCTACGTAGAGTTCCCGCTGTATATCCCCCTATAGATCTACGTAGAGTCCCCGTGTATATCCCCCTATAGATCTACGTAGAGTTCCCGCTGTATATCTCCCCTATAGATCTACGTAGAGTTCCCGCGCTGTATATCCCCCTATAGATCTACGTAGAGTTCCCGCTGTATATCCCCCTATAGATCTACGTAGAGTTCCCGCTGTATATCCCCCTATAGATCTGCATAGAGTCCCCGCCACCTACAGCATGCTTGCATCACATCACCCACCTACAGCGTGCCTACCCTGCATCACATCACCCACCTGTACAGCATACCTGTCCTGCATCACCCACCTAAAGCGTGCCTGACCTGCATCACATCACCCACCTAGAGCGTGCCTGCCCTGCATCCCATCACCCACCTGTACAGCATACCTGTCCTGCATCACCCACCTAAAGCGTGCCTGACCTGCATCACATTACCCACCTGTACAGCGTGCCTGCCCCGCTGGGCGTCTGCCAGCAGCTGGATTGTGAGGGTCCTGGAGTCCTGCAGGGAATCCTGGAAGTAGCGGAGGCTGTGGCCTGAGTGACAATCCACACTGCCCTCCCCACAGACAGGCACGGAGCACGTGTCACAGAAGAAATGCAGAACCTGCAGAGGGACAGGCACAGAAGCAGATAGTTAACAACAGAACAGCTATCCTCTCACATACAGCAACAACCAACCGCAGCCAGTTCTATTGTTACATTCTGTACAGTATCTAACATGTTGACTGTCGGGTCCTGACGATTTAATAATAGTAACAATGACATTAAGCTATGGCTCTGCCTCGGTCTGCACAACGATGTACTGTACGGCATCACATACTCAGTGTTTTGGACACAGTCCTGTCTAAAGCAGAGTGAAAGAAGAAACAAGGCTAAGAAATAATGAAAGAGAAAGAGAAGCAGGAGTGCAGTGGTGTGAGGTACTTAAGTAAAAATACTTTAAAATACTACATAAGTAGTTTTTTTTTTGTATCTGTACTTTATTTTTGACAACTTTTTCCTTCACTACATTTCTAAAGAAAATAATGTACTTTTTACTCCATACAGTTTCCCTGACATCCAAAAGTACTCATTACATTTGCTTAGCAGGAAAGGGAAATGGTCCAATTCACGCACTTATCAAGAGAACATCCCTGGTCATCCCTACTGCCTCTGATCTGGTGGATTCACTAAACAGAGAACATCCCTGGTCATCCCTACTGCCTGATCTGGTGGATTCACTAAACAGAGAACATCCCTGGTCATCCCTACTGCCTGATCTGGTGGATTCACTAAACACAAATGCTTTGTTTGTAAATTATGTCTGAGTATTGGAGTGTGCCCTGGCTATCCGTAAATAAATAAAAAACACAAAAATCATTCTTAAATAAAGGAGTTTGAAATTATTTACACTTTTACTTTTGATACTTAAGTATATTTAAAACCAAATACTTTGACTTTCTCACATAGTATTTTACTGGGTGACTTTCACCGGAGTCATTTTCTATTAAGATATCTTTACTTTTACTCAAGTATGACGATTGGCTACTTTTTCCACCACTGCAGGAGTGAAAGGGTAGAGCGTACAGGATAGGATGGAGAAAGCAGGGTGAGTGATGCAGGCCAATCACTACATTGTATAGAGAAAGGAGGCCAATAAACAATTACATTGGTCAGTTGCCAAGAACATCAATATTTACAATACAGAGCCCCTAAAGATGTTTATCTTTGATATGTTCCTATGTATTACCACTAAAGTGCATGGATGTGTGGCATGTATCCAGAACTTCATTCAAGCACCGTATAATACTTAGTACATGTCTCTATAGCAACAGTCATCATCTTAAATAAGCATGCCCCATTCAAAAAATGTAGAACTAGGAATAGATATAGTCCTTGGTTCACTCCAGACCTGTCTGCCCTTGACCAGCACAAAAACATCCTGTGGCATTCTGCATTAGCATCGAATAGTCCCCGTGACATGCAACTTTTCAGGGAAATTAGGAACAAATATACACAGGCAGTTAGGAAAGCTAAAGCTAGCTTTTTCAAA
>NW_019946085.1:105031-130505 GCF_002910315.2 Salvelinus sp. IW2-2015
TTGTTCTACGTGTTATTATTGACTCATGTTTTGTGTCCATGTTGAATCGTCTGGTTTGATTTTATGTGCCATGTATGCATGTGCTATGGTTTATCTTGGCCAGGTCGCAGTTGCAAATGAGAACTTGTTCTCAACTAGCCTACCTGGTTAAATAAAGGTGAAATAAAATTAAAATTAAATAATTTGGTGCTGGTGTGGGGACATACTAGACGATACTAAGGTTTAATGCAGAGGTGAAGTTGTCAGAGAGTTTTCACAATGAGAGATCATTTAGACTGGATGCTCTTGAGTTAGTTCTGGAGATTCAGTAYGAGTGTGTGTGTGTTTAGTCCACTCAGCACCACAAAGCCCTCAAATGAAATGATGGATCACTCAGCATGGGTCGGGGTACATAGCTCACCCATTGGCCCCTTCCCTCTTCCCAGTGAGCCGTTTGAAAATGTCAGCGGTTCTGTCTGACAGTAATCACTGAGGCGGATTCCTCTCAATGAAAAGACCAAATGAAGGAGTTTGGAGGTGCTTTCCTCTCCCCACCACAAAGGCCAATCCATCAGCGCTGACTAATACCTCCAACACAGCCCTCAACACCACGTTCAGGACTTCGGTAAGGGTTTTTTCAGCTGTTTGGCCACACATTTTTTCATGCTGCACCAAACATAAAAATGTCAAAATGAATGACAGGTATCTTGGGTTATCTTCAATGAATGTTGACTGTTTTGATGAAGTTTATACTGGCTACGGGGTCTCAAATCAACAAACGGAAATATTGACGCTTTTTCCCGTTTTTCAAGCGAAGGTCTTTTAAAGGAGTTTGCGAGCTCACTCGTTGGGTTTGGGCTAGCAGCCAGTCACGTTCAAGTCCATGTTATGGTATTTCATGTGTCTGAAGTGAAGAAAAGGGGACAGTCAAACCATTCCCTGGGATGGTGGACTTCAAAAACAAACAAATCAGAAAACATCTGGAATTATGATTCATCAGAATCTCAGACAGTAATTCAACTAAGTTGTTGTTTCCTCACTAGCCTGTAGATCTATTGGAAATTTAAAGAGGGACAGAATAATGCAACGTCCCAGAATTCCCACACAGGGCTGATGTAAAACACACACGGAGCATGGAGCATACAGATTAACACAACCCGAGGGTGCCCTGTCCGTGCTAATCCGGTTTCCCAGAAGTCACACGTGCACAGCGCTGCACACACACACACACACACACACACACACACACACACACACACACACACACACACACACACACACACACACACACACACACACACACACACACACAGAGCCAGGCTGAAAACTGTGTGCAAGACCACCGTATCAAGACAAATAGAGTGGCAATATCAGCTGAGAGAGAGAGAGAGACAGAGAGCACCATGACTGAGTGTGTACCGCTCTGTCCAGCAGTGTGCAATCACACTGCCCTAACCCATCTGGACAAGAGGTATACCTATGTATGAATGCTGTTCGTCGACTACAGCTCAGCATTTAACACCATAGTACCTCCAAACTCGTCATTAAGCTCGAGACCCTGGGTCTCGACCCCGCCCTGTGCAACGGGTCCTGGACTCCTGACGGGCCGCGCCCAGGTGGTGGAGGTAGGAAACAGCATCTCCACCCCGCTGATCCTCAACACTGGGGCACCACAAGGGTGCATTCTCAGCCTCTCCCTGTACTCCCTGTTCACCCAGACTGCGGTGGCCATGCACGCCTCCAACTCAATCATCAAGTTGCAGACGGCACTACAGTGGCAGGCTTGATTACCAACAACAACGAGACGGGCCTACAGGGAGGAGGTGAGGGCCATCGGAGTGTGGTGTCAGGAAAATAACCTCACACTCAATGTCAACAAAACAAAGGAGATGACTGTGGACTTCAGGAAACAGCAGAGGAGCACCCCCTATCCACATCGACGGGACAGTAGTGGAAAAGTGGAAAGTTTTAAGTTCCTCGGCGTACATATCACAGACAAACTGAAATGGTCCACCCACACAGACAGCGTGGTGAAGAAGGCGCAGCAGCGCCTCTTCAACCTCAGGAGGCTGAAGAAATTCAGCTTGTCAACAAAAACACTCACAAACTTTTACAGATGCACAATCGAGAGCATCCTGTCGGCGCTGTATCACCGCCTGGTACGTCAACTGCTCTGCCCACAACCGTAAGGCTCTCCAGAGGTAGTGAGGTCTGCACAACGCATCACGGGGGCAAACTACCTGCCCTCCAGGACACCTACACCACCCGATGTCACAGGAAGGCCAAAAAGATCATCAAGGACAACAACCACCCGAGCCACTGCCTGTTCACCCCGCTATCATCCAGAAGGCGAGGTCAGTACAGGTGCATCAAAGCGGAGACTGAGAGACTGAAAAGAGCTTCTATCTCAAGGCCATCAGACTGTTAAACAGCCATCACTAACATTGAGTGGCTGCTGCCAACATACTGACTCATCTCTAGCCACTTTAATAATGAAAAATTGGATGTAATAAATGTATCACTAGCCACTTTAAACAATGGCACTTTATATAATGCTTACATACCCTACATTACTCATCTCATATGTATATACTGTACTCTATACCATCTACTGCATCGCCTACGCCGTTTGGCCATATGTACATATGGCTTATGTACATATTCTTCATTCCTCTACACTTGTGGTGTATAAGGTAGTGTGAAATTGTTAGATTACTTGTTAGATATTACTGCATGGTCGGAACTAGAAGCACAAGCATTTCGCTACACTCGGAATAAACATCTGCTAACCATGTGTATGTGACAAATAACATCTGCTAACCATGTGTATGTGACCAATAACACCTGCTAACCATGTGTATGTGACCAATAACATCTGCTAACCATGTGTATGTGACCAATAACACCTGCTAACCATGTGTATGTGACCAAAACACCTGCTAACCATGTGATGTGACCAATAACATCTGCTTACTATGTGTATGTGACAAATAAAATAGTATTTGATTTGTTTGTTGGTTTGGGTGTTCTTCCAGTAACATGTACGACTTGATCTCTATGGCTCAGCCTCTACAATAGAACACTACAAGCAATACACCAAGTTGTTCTGTTGTAGATGGCCTCCAGTTCTGATACACTAGGGTTGCTAAATTCCTGGAACTTTACCGAAACTCACAGGTTTTTCTACATTCCTGTTTGGAGCGTTCCTAGATTTCCTGCTATTCCCTCCCGATTCCACTGATCTTCCAACCAGGATTTCTGGAAACGTTTTTGGGGAAGTTCCCAGAATTTCAGAACCCTAATAAAGAACTGTGCCTCCTCATGGACTGACCATGAGCCAGAACACATGGGACGTTTCGGAGCCCATCGCTGTTTAGAATAGGGCTTCCATCCCATCCCAGAGAGAGAGCTGCTTTGATGCCATGCCAGACATTCTGTATATAAAATGATAAAAGCGCTTCCATGTGAGCTGTGCGTGTGGGAGGGGGGGGGGGGGGCAGCCAGACCTGCATCTGCTGAACTACCCTACAGCCCCCCCCCCCCCCCACCCATATGAGCCCCCTGGTTAATGGAAGAGTGAAGGAACTACCCAACTAACGGGAGGTGTCTGAACAGAATGTCCACTCCAGTACCCGGACGTTCCAGAGCCAAAACAGAGACCTGGCGGTCAAAACAAAAACACATTCATGGACACATCTCTCTTTGACAAGCTCTACACTGATCGATGTGTCCAACACTTCCACACAGCTGTGACTGTGTGTACACCCATTCTGTTTCAAACAATGGTGATATTCCATCTGTACTAAAATCTAGGCTCAGCAGAAGAAAAGACGTGACCCACACTGAGTGAATCACCCTTCTACTTTCCACTGTTCATCAGAAACACAATCTGCAGACCATTCCAACTGCTTTCTTTACTTCCCTGGACTGACTGCTCCATCTGTCTTCTTCATACAACAGCATTAAATGTTCAGACATATGTTCCACTGACTCGCCGGCCGTGCTGCCTGCTTTATGGCAACACAGAGTATACGTTCCAAATGGCACCCTATTCCCTTCATAGTGCACTACTTTACCTTAGTGCACTACCTTTGACCCAACCCCTATCTAGGGAATAGGGTGCCATTTGGGACGTATAAACAGAGTTATTTTGGCTAGACAATATTTTCATATTCCCAATGAGAAGGCTGGGCCCCATCGTTAATGCAATGTCTGCTGATGTCTGCCGCCTTGTAGGACCAGCAGGGAAACCAAACGTCCACTCTGTCAAGTTAAAACTATTTTCAAAGTCTCTTCAACACAGAGATTTACAGTCATGGGGATAAAGATGTACAATTCCTTTCATTAAAAGACCTGAATCCTGCCAATGCAATGGTTGTGCATGTGTAGCCTACAGTAGAACTTTAAACTGTATTAAAGGTTTGGTCTAGAACTAATCAATATGGACTACATCTGCAAAGTTCATCCACCTTCAGAAGCAGCTGAACTAGGAGGAATAGAGCTACATTAGAGAGAGAACTTTCCATGGGAATAAAACAACAGATCTCCAGTTCTTCTGTCTGGCTTCTAATTCTGTTACATAAGAGGCATATTAGTAATACTGCCAGTCAGGCCTCCCTCCTCAGCCCTAATGAAGACCGTTCCACATTCCTGATGAAGGTCTGGTCCTACCATAGGAGGAAAGGAACCCCCATTAGAGGAATCCCTCTCTCTCTGGTTACGTCCTAAGCTGGGCCAGGGCTGGGCCGGGGTTGGGCTGGGGCTAAGCCGGGGCTAAGCCGGGGCTAAGCTGGGGTTGGGCCGGGGCTAAGCTGGGGCTGGGCCGGGGCTAAGCCGAGGCTGGGCCAGGGCAGTGAGGTTGTTTTACGTTTGTGCCCCTAGCTGCCAGATTCAATATCAAAGCACCGGGAGGGGCTCCTCTCTCACATGAAATGGGTTGAAACTGAAAAAGAAAGGCACAGGGAGGAAGAAGAACTGAAACAGAATAATAACATAGTGACTGACGGGGAGGCTTTTGGGGTTGGTTCACACAGGATATCCCCAGCTAGACAGAATTATAAACCAGACAAGATTCCTTACGAGTTCACTGCACTGGTAGGAGCGATGGTAGTCAATCACAGGCGGCAGCTGGCACCTTAATTGGGGAGGACAGGCTCATAGTAATGGCTAGATAGGAATACATGGAATGGTATAAAACACATCAGACCCATGGTTTCCTGGTGTTCAATACTATTCCATTCCAGCCATTATTATGAGCCGTTCTCCCCTCAGCAGCCTCCTGTGTAGTCAATGAGAGACGGGACTACTCGCTCCCCGCCCTCTTCCCCACAGTTAACTGTCTAATGTACTGTGGAATCATTGACTGAATGTTCATAGCTGACAGTGTTGTCAATAACGGCAACAACAGTGGCTTTTATTTCAGTGACTGAGACAATATCTGAAAACACATTAACCTAGCCTGTAGCAGTGTCTCATCAGATCGTCGTGCCACTAGATGAGAGTTACAGACAGAGACTAAACTGGTTAGTGACAGGCTGGGAGTGTCATCATGCAAAAGGCTTCTCTTCTAACCACTAACCTCTTATTGTCCTGTTGATTAGAGGATGAGTTAAATGCATTCCTCTAACATGTCATTAAGCTGCACAGCAAACTAGGTTGGCTATCCAAATGACTCAAGGCCTAAACATACCAGCAACGTTCACATTTCCTCATTATAGAATAATCAAGTCTTCCTATCCTAATGTAATCTACAAAAAGGTTTGGGTTAGGTGAGTCTTTACTGAACGTTCTACACCGTCACCACATGGCAACCAGTGTGGCCCCGCCCTCGTAACCCCTGACCTCAAGCCTGAGGGAGAAAACAGACAACAGCAACAATGCAGTGACGGGCTTCCGTCCCTTCCACCTTGTGACCTACTGTTGGAATCAAAGTCAACACAGAGAGAGAGAGAGGGCACAACATTCTCTCAGCTTAAACATTGAATGTATATAGGTCTCCTACTAGTTCTGACCCAAGGCCATTCACAACTAGAAAAGGGAAACTGTTTTTTAGACAATAAGTTACATAAGGTATTGTAGTGAGTTGAGTTTCTAGTCAAGCGTCTGGCGGGGGGGAAATAAAAAAAAATCTAACCAAAACTATGTCCACCCTATGGGCCCTGGTCAAAAGTAGTGCACTATTTAGGGAATAGGGTGCTATTTGGGATGCACACTATGTCTGAGGTGGCCAACTTCAACCCAACCTCCTTGTTGTCAAGGCTATTCAGATGCTGTATTTCTTTGGCTTTGCCCCACTACAAGGCAGGAATGTTCAACCATCTCACTGACCTGGTGTTAGTGTTCTCTGTAACATTCAACGTTCTCACCAGAGACTGTAGAGAATTGGTAGACAAGAGGGTGAATGGGTAGAACAAATAGAAAGTGTGTCTGTGGGGGCGTGGGAATACAGAGAGAATGTGTGTGTAGTCCCATCCTCAACATGTCTCCCAGATGACTGCTCTGCTGAAGGCTAACGTCATGACATTCCGACTGGCCTTCCACTGAGTAAAGGCTTCCTGTATGCTTCTCTATTGGGAGCATGCACTCCTATGCCACACTACATGCACCGGAGTCAGGACAGGAGTGTATTGTCTCACGTCTGCACTGGCTCCTGGCAACTGCGTTAGAATGGCGCCTAGTGACGTCAGAATGGCACCTAGTAGTGACGTCAGAATGACGCCTAGTAGTGACGTCAGAATGACACCTAGTAGTGACGTCAGACAATGGACAGGAGTGAGGGACTGCACTGCTGCTTAGTCCAAGTACACCCCAGCAGAGACACTGCTGCAACGACTCTCCAAATGTACATTTATATAATATATTATTTATCCATGACATTGGTATTATGAGACTGAGACTGTGAAATTGGTGTTATGAGACTGTGAAATTGGTGTTATGACACTGTGATATTGGTGTTATAAGACTGTGATATTGGTGTTATAAGACTGTGATATTGGTGTTATAAGACTGTGAAATTGGTGTTATGAGACTGTGAAATTGGTGTTATGAGACTGTGATATTGGTGTTATGAGACTGTGATATTGGTGTTATGAGACTGTGATATTGGTATGGACTGTCAAGCCCAAATGGCAGATCCCATTTGAGTTTGTACAATAACACCCAAACCCACGTTAGGCTTTGAAGAGGTGTCCAATAACACTCAAACCCAGGTTAAGCTTTGAAGAGGTGTCCAATAACACTCAAACCCACGTTAAGCTTTGAAGAGGTGTCCAATAACACTCAAACTATTGATAATTCGTTTTACTTGAGACAGGAGAACAAGAGGAGACATAGGACGAGGTGGATAATTTTATAATAAGGCAGGTTTATTCAAGTGTAAAAATATTATGCAAAGCGTGCAGCACGGCTCTTTCTATCTGATCCGTATGGGGTCGTCAGGAAAAAGGGACTAGTTCCAACACTAGTACAGTAATATATAGACAACAAGCAAAGTAGGTAGATCTGCGAGTCTGGCCTTCCGATTGGTCGAACTGGGTCTTGGGTAGTCCTGATCAGGCCTGGTGTCCACGTTCCATTGGTTCCTGAGGTAGTTCTTTGTCCTGAGGAGCTCCATCCCTGAGTTGTGTGTGTTCGTGTGATTGTCATGGGGGAGGGGAGTTGTGGGTGTCGTGCATGTGTCCAATGAGTCCAGCATATGTCCAATATAAAAGGAGTGTGTATATTGTGTCAACCATAGCTAATGTTGAGAGTTGTTAAAACAAGTCACCAATATCTAATACAATTCCTTACAAATCCCCTCTTCACGTCTCACAAGAGACGTGACATACCGTATATAAAAAGACAAAACTAATGGATAAAATTTGCAGAAGACAAATTTTTGATTCCTCTCTTCACGTCTCACAAGAGACGTGACATAAAAGTATAAAAAGACAAAACTAAAGGATAAAATTTGTCAGAAGACAAATTTTTGATTCCCTCTCTTCACGTCTCACAAGAGACGTGACATAAAAGTATATAAAAAGACAAAACTAAAGGATAAAATTTGTCAGAAGACAAATTTTTGATTCCCTCTCTTCACGTCTCACAAGAGACGTGACATAAAAGTATCTTAGTCCTCAAATAGATAAACAGGTCCAGCTTTCCCATCATCAAGCAATGGGAACATTTGGGCCCTTTCCTGAATAGGGTCTATGGCGGCAGTGATAACACGGCTAGCAAGCGTCCGCGCACATGGAATGCAACAGCACCCACAAAGTACAAGAATACCTGCAAATACGGAAATAGATACTAGGATAGAGGAAACCAGCCGTCTTATATTTACCAAAAGCATCCATCCATGAGTCCCACATAGAAGTGTCCACTCCAGAATGCTGTTTCATCTTACCATTAAGGGTACGAAGTCCCTCCAATGCTACAGTCAGACTCCCATCCGTAGCTGTGTTATTGGGAATGAAAGTACAACACTGTTCACCAAACATTGCACAGACCCCCCCCGTTCAGCCAATAACATATCAACCGCAGATGTAGCGATTCTATTTTGGAATGCCATCAGGGATGTAGCTGCCAATTGTCCATGGACCGCCTCGAAGCCTTGTTGAGTCCAATTGCCCAGTTTCTGGACATTAAAATGAATGTAYTTAATTCTGTCCACATTTTTATTAACTGTACACCACCAACAAAATGAGGATTCAAAACCCYCGGCTACTTGGTCAACCAGTTTATACTCATCTGGTACCCCCCTGGGGACTCCAATTGCATCAATGTAAGTTGGGTCCCCAACAGAAGGGCCCACCGTGCGCTTGGTCCTGTTAGGCCAATATTCAGGACCCAGAGCTTGTATACGGGTGAGCAGATCTTGGACGCCTATGGGGTAAACAGAGATGGGCAACAGAAGAGTTACAAGTGCACAGGTACCAGTGGCATTGTGGGGAAGTCTGTCCAACAGACTAGTTCCCCCACACCACCACCACACATCAGCTCTAGACACTGGTTTAAAGATGGTCGTAAGCATGTGAGTGTACAAGCACCAACTAVCAGGGAGCTTACCCAACAATGTCCCTCCTCCTGTCATGTTTATGCATGTGAAGTTAGCTCTAGCCACGCTAGAGGAGAATATCGGTTTCTTGACCTCAGTGGTGACTACCGGATAAACCGAGTCCCACTGTGAACACTTCTCAGGTGGGTTGTCTTTGTCCATAAGGGGCATTAGACAGTCTCCTGTTATYGCGGCTGGGACTATGCGGAGCAATGGCCTAGCTCCCATGCAAACGACGCAGCTTTGCAGGGTCGTGTTAGCTGCTTGTTCGGTCAATAATAGCCAATTGTTAGAGAAACCTGAGATTCCGGTAGCAGTAATAATGGTATCATCAGGGGTGTTAGGAGTGGTGACCATAATGATAGGACCCCAATCACCCTTCCCCTTAGTTGTTAAAACAGTAAACCGGTCAGTAATAGCAGAGGGCTGAGTCTTTTGTGTATTGCAGATTTTCAATGGCCAGTAAAGTAGGGCCTCGCTAGAATCTACATATGGTGCTAGTATAAAATCCTGACAACCCGTCCCAGTACCTGGTCGGATAATTAGTGATAATCCCCAATTATGCAATCTAGTCCTAGTCAGCGACAATCTTTGTCGCCAGATAAGAACTTCTTGCCCTGTTGCATATCTGGACCAGTCAGGACCAGTCTCAGCGACCAGGTTCTTCCATGACCACTCCTGAAACCCCCCTCTTGTCATGTACCAGTTGAATCTYGTGTACTCCAGACTATGCCCTCCCAGGCCATTCCTAGCTTTTCCCAATACCCCCCAAGACAGTGTAATGGTGGTGGTCGCATTAGAAGGTACACATAAGGTGGTGCTTCTGACCTTTGTTGGAGTGCATTGTTGGTCTGTGGGTGCAGTGCTGCGTGCCATACTTCGTTTGGGACGGGAGTAATTGGAGGGAGTGATGTCAGGGACAGTGGTTGGGATATGGGTAGAGGTATGTATGCGTGATGTGGTAGGGTGTGATAGGTATTCTATCAACCATGTGAAAGTGCCCATGGACACCCCAAATATTATTAGGAATATCACAAATAAGGGGCCAGATATCCCTAGCCTCGCCCAGGGAGGGAGAAATGTCCCTCTAACTGGGCGAGGTTCCTTTTTCAGGGGAGGCGGAGTTAGATGCCGCATCACCTGAGTCAGGAGTGTCTTCATTTGGAATCGAATTTAGGCTGTTTAAATCAGCTCTGACTTCTGTCAGTGTTCTAGAAGGAATTGGMGCTGGAGTGCAATGTGTGAGGTGGTGCCAAGGTGCGCCTGATTTACCTTTGACCTGGACTGAGTGTGAAGTAACCTCCTTCACTTCGTACGGTCCAGTCCACCTGGGTTCTAGCCACTTTCTCTTGTGGACTTTCACCCTCACCCAGTCACCAACTTTTACCTTCAGTGGTGCCGGATCTCCCGTCAGCTCCCCTTCTTGGACCTTTTGAATCTGTTTGGAGAGAGCTGCAGAAAGTTCCGTCAGTTTTCTCACATAYTCAGACATRACAATTTGTTGTACATCAAGGGCGGGCATATGACCTCCCTCCCTTGGTGGACCAGGCATGACTCTTCCAGTCATTATCTCATGAGGAGAGAGATGGGTGCCTGCACCTGGAGAGGCTCTCATGGCCATCAACGCCAGGGGCAAGGCTTCAACCCATGTCAACTTCGAACCTGCACATACCTTGGCTATCTTAGCCTTCAAAGTTTGATTGGCGCGTTCCACGAGACCTTGAGATTGCGGCCTGTACACTGACCCAAACTTGTGCACAATGCCGAACCTTTCCTCCACCTGTCTCAGGTGCTGGTTACTGAAATGGGACCCGTTGTCSGATCGGYTTTGTCTTGGAACTCCATACCTTGGTATGAGTTCAGTCTGCAGCCACTTAATGACCGACCTGGCGTCCTCARGTGCTGTTGGTATTGCCTCAACCCATTTGGAAAATCTGTCTACCATTACCATTAGGTATCTTTTCCCGTGTGTTACATTATCTGGCCCCATATCGGTATAGTCTATGCTAATATCCTGAAAACATGCATTGGGGACTGGGTACGAACCCATGGGTGTTTGATATGGTTTCTTTGGGTTGTGGKTACCACAAATGCTACACTCGTCACAAAACAAATCTGTCATGTCTTTCATGTGAGGGTGCCACCAGATGTGGGTAACCTTCTGCAAAGTTTTTAGTTTCCCTTCATGGGTGGGCCCATGAGCCTCTCGTATCAGTTCAGGACACAGATTTGCCGGGGCCACCAACCTGCCATCATGGCATCTCCATAGTTCATCCGGTCCTTTGGTGGCTCCTTTCTGTCCCCATACTGAGTGCTCATAGGGACCTGCGGTGAGTTGAAGTTCTTTTATGTGWTGGTCTGTGAGTTCAGTCCGGGCTGGCTGAGTCTGTAGTACCATTTGTCTCGGAGTGTACCCACCAGCTTTCTTGGCTGCCTTATCAGCTGCGTCYTTTCCCTCGTTGACTTTGTTCTTGAGTTGCTGATGTCCTTTGCACTTCATGATGGCCACTTTCTCTGGTAGTGAGACTGCTTTTATCAGTCTTTCCATTTGTGCCTTGTGTTTGATCGGAAGGTTTCCTGTTGTGGTGAAGTTACGTCTGACCCACTGTGGTCCATCTGTATGGACTGCTCCATGAGCATATGCTGAATCAGTGTAAATGTTCACAGTCTTTCCTTCAGCTTTTTTCAGGGCTTGAGTCAACCCTGTGATCTCAGCTAGTTGMGCTGAGGCAGGTTGTGGGATGATGTCTGATTCCAGGGTCACGTGTGACCCATCTGGAAGCTGCTGTACCACTGCATATGCTGCTATGTTCCCTTCTTCCCCTCTATAGCAGCATCCATCGGTGTACAACCAGAGGTCAGGATTGGTAAGGGGTTCGTTTCCCAAGTCTGGTCGCAGTTTTAGTTCCTGTGCCGCCCTRTCTTCGCAAGAGTGTGCCAACCCTTCTTCTGCATTGAGTGCGTCTGCCATGTTTTTGTCGGTGTTGACAAAAMMAATGTGTGATTGGGTGCATTTATTKTGGATTTTGTTCTTTCTGTCAGCGCTGAACGTGAATTCCTTGCTCATCAGATATGCTGCAACCCCATGGTGAGTATGGATTTCCAATTTGTGGCACATTACCAGGTGGGCGGTTTTTTCAATAGCTTTTGCTACTGCAGCCACGTACCTGGAACATGTTGTCTGACCTYCTTCGATATGGTCCAACTTGGAGGAATGATACATCAGTACTCTTCTCTCCCCCTCTTGTTTCTGAAATAGGATGGATGAAGTGAATCCCTCCTTTTCAGAAACATCAAGATGAAATTTGTTTTTGTAGTCAGGTGCTGTCAGAGCTGCTGCCACCGAGAGATCAGTTTTCAAAAGAGCAAATGCGGTTGATGCTTCAGGTGTCCAGGTGAGTGAGGAGTGTAAGTTTCTTGGTCCTGCTTCTCTAACTATTTCTCTCAGTGGTTCAGTCCTGGATGTGTAGTCAGGGATGTGGMTACGGCTGTACCCTGTCAACCCCAGGAAGGACAACATGCCTGATACTGTGATGGGACGTGGATGATGGAGTATGGAATCTCGGTGGGATTTCGAGAGACCAGCACCTTCTCCTGAGATTTCTCTGCCAAGGAAAAGGACAGTTCTACGACAAGTCTGGACTTTGCTCATTTTTACCTTGTAGCCTTTGACAGCCAGGAAGTCAAGTAGGGTTTTTGTCATTTGTAGACAGAGATCAGATGTGGGAGCCCCCAGCAAAAGGTCGTCTACATATTGGATGAGTATCACTCCTTCAGGGATTTTCAATTCGGCCAGGTGTGTCTTCAGGATATGATTGAAGATTCCGGGAGAACACCTGTAACCCTGGGGCAGAACCGAATACGTGTACTGTTGATGTTCATACGTGAAAGCAAAGAGAGGCTGTGAAGCCTCATCCAGTGGAATGCTGAAGAAGGCGTTAGCCAGATCCACAACGGTGAAATATTGGTGTTTTGGGGACAGATTGCTCAGAGTGATGTGAGGGTCAGGGACAGGTAGGTCAATTGGTGCAGTGACGCCATTCACTGCTCGGAAGTCTTGTACCAACCGGTATGTTGCACCTCCTGCTTTCAGGACTGGTAGGATTGGTGTGTTCCATGGAGACACGGTGTGATATATGACTCGAGCTCCCAACAACCCATTTATGGTTGGTTTGATCCCCATGYTCTGTTCAGGTTTCAYACGGTACTGTGCTCGGTAGATAGGAATTTGTGCAGGGTTAAGTAAGGTGATGGTAACTGGTGCCACCTGTAGTTGTCCAACATCAAATGGGGTGTGTGACCATATACCTTCATCAATGGTGGAGAGCAGTGCTTGTGATGAAGGATGGTCGGTGTAAGGTTTACCATGGTGTCTGGGGAGAGTCAGACGATCAGGAAGGCAATGTTCCTCTGTGTCAACTGTCATAAACCTCCACATTTTCTCAGTGGTGGCTTTGGTTATTCCTGGAGTTTGGGTGGGTTCCCACTGGAGTTTGGATGCTCGTCTGATCATAGGCCCAAGGCTCCTTGCTTCAAAACCGTTTCCCACTGCTAGTGTAACATGGGGAGCAGATTCTTCGCCCAATAGGTACCAGGATTTCAAATGGGGAGGTAGAATAACCGGAGCAGCCACTCCTTCTTGTCCACACACAATGGTACAACATCTGATTGTTGGTGTCAGGTGCATCATGTTTTCATCCCAGTCATCGGTATATGGGTTGACATCATTGTCAGTCACATTAAGTGTACAGTGGATTTCAGCTTGAGGAGTCTTGTATGGGTGAAAGGTGTAAATGAGTTGTCTCAGCTGGTTGAACTTGAATTGAACCTCTGGGGTTCCTTGGCCGGATTCGATYCACTTCAACCAGTATATTTCCTGGGTCAGYGAGAGTACTGGGGTTGGGATGATGGGTAGCATCAGRACCCTAACTGGATGAACTGGTGRGGAGGAAATGGGATCAATGGAAACCTCCACACCCTTTTCGGTGAGGTAGATTGAACATTTCAGTTTGCACAGTAGGTCCCTCCCTAATAGGTTGATAGGACAGTTGGGACAATATAYGAATTGGTGCTCCAATTTGGAAGGMCCCCATTGGAAAAGCAATGGTATGGTCTTGTTTTGTGCTTCGGGTGTTCCTGATACCCCCACCACCTGTATTGATTCCGAAGAGAGTGGTTGACGAGATCTTATGGCAGAGTACGTACATCCTGTATCTACCAAAAATTGGTGGGTAACTCCCTCCACTTCACACATGACAGTTGGTTCGGTGTGGAGTGGAAAATGCTGACCCCCATTCTCGTTCTGTGGTGGTGGGCAMCTTCAGGGCCAGGGAGGAAATTCGTCTGATATGCCCTGGAAGGTGGGAGCCGGRTGCTGGTTGGGCTCTTGGTTAGGGTCTTGTTGTGGGTGGTTATATGCTGGTAGGGCAGCACGCGGCTGGTACATCGGTCTTGGGCCTCCTCTTGCTCGGAAAGCATATCCTCTACCTCTGTGCGCCATCCAGTGTTGTTGTTGTGGAGTGGGTGGTGATGGACACCATCTGGCCGCATGGCCATGTTGATGACAATTGTAACAGGCCCCCCCATTTCCTTGCTGCCTTGGCTGTCCCCAATAAGTCTGGTATGGTGCCACCGGTGGCTGATATGGTGGAGCTGGTGCTTGGTATGGTGGGACTGGTGCTTGGTATGGTGGGACTGTCGGTTGGTATGGTGGGACTGTCGGTTGGTATGGTGGGAATGTTGGATTGGTATGCTGGGACTGGACCTTGGTATGGTGGGACTGTTCGCGGTTTGGTATGGTGGGACTGTTGGTTGGTATGGTGGTAGGGCATTGGTTGGACTGGACCTGGATAGTATGGTTTGAGGCACTAAAAATCCCAGCGGGGTTGAGGGTTTGTTTGAGTCGCTGCTGTGTTTGTATCATTTGTGAGACAGTTTCTTCAATGATTTGAGAGATGTCAGGTTGGTCTTCATCAACATCTTTTCTTAGGTTTGTCTCCTTCTGTGCCTCCTTGAGTTGTAGTTTAAGAAGCTGCACCTGTAGAGATGGACCTGAGTTTCTTGCCCCTCCCTTGTCTTTGTTGTATTTGGTGATGTGATGGTGGACATGAGAGTTGAACTGCGTCCTGCGGAGTGCCATAGTCCACTGTTCCCTCAGTTTGGTTCGAACTTCGCTCGGGGTCCCGCTCACCACCATCTCTTTCCACATGCTGCAGGTGGTGTCAGAGTGATCATATGGTTCATCATTGACCGTTCTCCAGGTGGTTTTGGCCCTGTCSAGGTAGGCAGCTGGCTGTTCCCCAGGGGCGATGGTAAACGAGGTCAGTGTTCCATGGTTTCGTTCGGTAGGATATGCCCTTCTCAGAACCCCCCATAACACAGTTCTGTAATCTTCCGGTGGCGTCACACCTGGGTGTTTTTCCATACCTGCATCCCTTATCAGTACTGTCATGGTGGTGTGATCCGTAGCTCTGGCCAAGAGTGCCTTCATGTCTGCCAGAGCAAGCCTAAATCCAGATGTAAGGGTTTGGAGTTGCAACAGCCACGCAGATGCTCCACCATGGAGACTCGGCAGTTGGTCCATTAGAGTAGTTAAGTCTGTCATTTTCCAGGGTCGATATTCCTCCTGAGTTCCCCTRTGGTTTGGTCTCAGTGGCATTTGTGCATGTGTTATGTGTCGTTGACTGTTGCTTCCCTCTTCCCTGTTTTTTCTTTCTTGCTTTTCTRTGAGTCTTTGAGATGCTCGGACAGGGCCGTTCAGATTCACCACATCACCCATCATCACCCCTCTGATTTGAAAGGTTCCTCCCCCCTCTGCTTCCTTTATGATTGTCAAGTTTTGAGAGGCCTCTGCCTGTACGGCATCCCATTCTTCGTCAAATCCGATCAAATRTCCGGTTTCCTCATTTTCACTTGGTTGGCAGCGTCTGGACCCTACTGAGCTACACTCACCGGATCCTATCGACGTCCATGGATCACTACACCTTTCATCTCCTTCCCGGTTTTCTTCCGGGTTGCTAGAAAACCATTCCGAGAGTCTTGTTGCTCCCGCCCCGTCTCGTCCCTGTCTCTGCGTTGATGTTCTGTCGTACAATTGAGGGGGAGGGGTTCTCCTTATRAGTGATGCAGGGTCGGAACCTCCCCCTGTTGGTGAAGGTCCCTGTCTGGTGTGTGTAGTAGAGCCTGGGTCCTTTCGATGTTGTTGAGCTTCTTCACATTGAATCACTCCCCCCCCCAGGGTCAATGCCATGTTACCCTTCAGATGTCCTCTTTGCACCACGAACACTGGTGCTTGAACAACTGCAGGAGTTAGGAATGGGTTATACGGGTTAGTTGTAGGAGTAGGTGTATATGCGGGTGGTGTACTCTTCACTTCCTGTGGCAGGGTCGGATACATTGGTGCTGTGGGTGCTGGGGCAGCTGGCGCTGGTGTGGCACTCATGGACACTGCTGGTGTATTATCAGTGGTGGATTCAGTCACCACCCCCATCATGTCTGGTTTCCTGTATAGGTGAGCTCGTCGTATTTCCTCCACTGCCCACATTCCTATCTTTAGCTCAGCCTCTGCTCTCTCTCTTTGTTTAGTTCCTTCCTTCTTAAATAAGTGAGACTTATTCTTTTCCACCTCTCTTTCTATTCCTTCCTTCACTGCCTCCTCTAGCTCTTTCTCCATAGTGGTGAGTTGCCCTTTTGACGGGACACCTCCACTAAGGTAACCTTCCTGTGTCCACTTCAGCTTGACTCCCTCGTACACCCTTTTTATCTTTTTATACTGTTCCTTACCCCCTGCTCTGTCCTGCATTTTTTGTTCTAGGTATTCATTGAACTTTAGTTTTGGGCCATTACCGGCTGCCATGGTAAATCAGGATCAGGTTTGACTATCTTAGTGCACTTAGCCCGTCACTGGCCGAGGCCAGCAATGTATTCTCGGTGCTGACACCGACTTATCTCTGGTGCCCCACACTCGTACACAAAGAATTATTTACAGCAGTTATTACTGTTAAACAGATTTTGTTAATCGAGTTGTTATATATTCACCAGACGTATCAGAATCGCCCTTCTGGAACAATATATCTACGAACTCAAGCGCTGCTAAAATAATTTCAATCAATTAAGGAATTATTTTGCAAAAGTTATCAGCGTTTTCAGTTTTTCGAGTTGTTATATATTTTCCCAGAAGGTATCAGAATCGCCCTTCGGAACAATATATCACGAACTCAAGCGCTGCTAAAATAATTATCAATTCAATTATTAGGAATTATTTGCAAAAGTTATCAGCGTTTTCAGTTTTCGAGTTGTTATATATTTTCCCAGAAGGTATCAGAATCGCCCTTCCGGGAACATATATCTACGAACTCAAACGCTGCTAAAATAATTATCAATTCAATTTAGGAATTATTTGCAAAAGTTATCAGCCTTTTCAGTTTTTCGAGTTTATATTATTTCCCAGAAGGTATCAGAATCGCCCTTCGGGAACAATATATCACGAACTCAAGCGCTGCTAAAATAATTTCAATTTCAATTTAGAATTATGGAAATACCAACATCACAATAGAGGAAAATACAAGTCAGTTTCACTCGCGGCTGCCCACGGCCAAAAGAAAACTCAGCTGTCCTCCCAAAAGTTATCAACTAGTGAGTCTCGTGAAAAGCCATCTTACAACAACATTTAAATTAACATTTCCACATTTATTTTATTACATAACACAAACATTGATCGCAGTTAATTCTCACAGTGCATCTAGTTAAGTGCCAAGTCAACCATTGCCGACGCTATCTGAACTTGATTTTTTTTATTTTGTTGATCCCCCTAGGTAACTTCAAGTGTTTTAACCAATCAATTGTTAAGTCTGGGAACCTTTTCTAGACTTGGATTCTCACGGAATTCTCACTCAACCGACTGTCTGAATTCTTTTATCAAGTCAGTTACAATTATAACACAATACATGGATTCTCACGGCTTCTACCCACTATGTGGATTTATCACAACACCCATTTACTTAGATTCTCACGCTCTACCCGACTATATGAATCTGAGTCTCACGCTTCTACCGACTATGTGACTCTCTAATCTCAGATATCTTTACATGTTTACTTTTACATTTACAATAGACATTTATCATAAATTTGACAGTAACCCATACTCAACCCATACTTCTGATCTTTAATTTGGATTTTCCTAATATACAATATGCAGATTTTTGATTTAACAGGTTCTGCTTACCTTTTTTTGTAGGCCTTATAGATCAGTTTCTGAGTGAGCTGGATTCCGGCTGCTCCTTCGACAGGTCACCCTTCCTTTCATCGTCTCTCACTTGTCCTTTTCTCTATCAACTTTTTATGGACCGAATTCAGAGAAGAAACCATCCTCTGCTACCAATTTGTGATATCACAAGTTTACTGGAAACTGAGACGAAGTAGAGACTCTGGACAGGTGGATAAGTTTAATTAAAAGCATTATTCAGAGGTAAATATCTAAATAGCGTGCACGGACCTTTCATCAAGCTCAAATGGAACTCTCCGAAAGAAGCCCAGATAACAGAGTCATAAATTTTATACAAAGATAGAAAGTAGGTTAGTCTGGAATTCTTGTCCTCTGGTTGTCCTATGAGTTGGCGAGGTCCCCTCAGGCTAGTATCACTGTCTCATTGGCTCTGAGTAGATTTCTTTTCTTCAAAATGTTCAGCTAAAACAGATTTTGTGTGTCGTAGATGTTCCTGTCTTATCAGTGTTTATGAAAGTTTGTCACCCTCTGTCTTGAGTATGGTGTGTCTCAGTATCTCGTGATATGCGTACCAGGCACCATTTTCTATCAGTCTTTATGAAAGGCCTGTCAGCCATCTGTCTCGGTGTGTTGTGTCTCAGTATCTGCTTATGAGTTTGTGAGAAACCCTGTTTGAAAGAAGTTAGTTATAACAATGTAATAGCAAATATGCTTGTGTTATAATAAATGATATTTATTACACTATTCTCATGATGTAACTTCAAAAGCGGTAAAATATCTCCACCACATTTGGAGGCTCATAACAAGACCTATGGGTCACCTAGAACCCCAACTATTGATTCATTATGTTCCTACGGATGTTTACTCTACCCTCAACCGTTCCTGTCACCACAGAACCTTATCTTGGGTTCTTTCCAGGCCCAAACTCTCAACTAGAGCAGACCGCTCCAAACGCTAACACACAAGTCTATGGTGACACAAAGGTCAAACACACCTTTTTCAAAGAGGGATCTATTATACTTCTACACATCACAGGAACTCCACGTATGGCTCATCTTGACCCCTAAGACTTCTAGTCTTACCTAAAATGGTACCTCTCGGACACCCACAACCTAAACAGCACCCCAAAAGCAAAGTGTCTACTTCTCCCATACTATTCCCCATAGGAATCAACGATGGAGGCCTCCCCATCACTTAACAGACTCACAGACGCCGTATCCAAATTAAACAGCGATCTTATTGGACGAACCACTGACATACCTCTCACATGGACACCGCATGCACACCTCATGCACCAATAGGATTGGAGCTACCTGACAAAACCACGCCCCAGCTATTTCCTATAAAAAGAGGAGCATCCCTCAGTCTCAGTACCACTTGGTCGAAAACACCTCTTTGAAGACACTTCACCTGGACTTGATGGAAGCTGGACCTCTACTAGTACACCTCATCCTGAAGGACCACCCCTGCTGAACGACTAGACCCCAGCTCCAGGCTACACCCCAAAGACCCCTCACCTTGACCAAGACTCCAACTGGTACCCTACACTCCAAACGAAGATTTCATCTCCACTGAATGGTAAAGCCCTTAGCTGCATGCTACACCCAGGATTCGAACTACTTTTAAAGCCGCCTTTAAATCCTTGCGATTTCTCCCCTAAAATCTAGGTACTCCTACATCACCGGACCCCCATCCCAGAGAATCTACGCCCTTTTTGGCATTTTTTCGACGGACCTTCACAGACCTTCCAGACCATCGAACTTCAACCACACATATACCCACACACACACCCCATTTTTTTCGGTCCAAAATACGGCCTTTTTACCGTACTAGGACCTAGTGCACTTTTTTGCACCTTTTTCTCCTCCCTGCCAACTGATGAAGCCGAGTAAGGCAGAAACGCGCCGTGGCTGGGCTACCCCTAGACCCGTTGTGCAGCTGTAAGGAAGGCAGGTTCCACACGGACTTCGGGGGTACCTCCTTTTGGCTACTCATTTTTCTTTGTACTTTTCTCTCACCCTTACTTTGAGTTTTACATAGGGACACACTACAATGGAAGATCTACGAGACAACGAGGACTCCGGGCACTCTGATGGCCATTCAGACCCCCTACTTCACCACAAAACGGGCCCAAAAATTTCGACGGGGCACAGATACCCACCTAGACCCTCTACCTACTTCAAAAAGAGACGCAGCCGAGTGTCATTGTAGGAACGTCGTTTTCACCTCACCTCAAGCCTCTTTTTCAGGCTCCCACACACCTAGAGGCACATCCTGCACCAGTGGATTTTTTCACCCACCAGATTGAACCTCTCCATGGTTCTAAGAAGACTGACCAAACCCAGCCATCGGACCAGCATACTACTACACCATCACACCTAGGACGAAAGGTTATACCCCTGGATGACGTCCCCAGCTGGCCACCAGACACAACGGTCTACCCCACACCAAAGTACTCCAGAACCTCAAGGATACCGACAGGATACGCTACAGACCTACCACACAGATCCCCGCTCCCAAAAGAACACCACCACCACACACTACTCCAACGGCGACCCAGAAAGGATACAGACGCCTGTCCAGATAATCCCTCACACAGGGACAGACCAAACCAACAACGGTCCACTTCATACAGACCTGAACACCCCAGAGGTAAACCTAGGAGCAACACCTACCCCAGGCACCACTCCAACCCATCACCACCACTGGACACCCCAAAAAACCTACGACAACAGGGATAGGTATCGCATACCGCAGCTACACACTCGGGGAACCAGCAGTCGTCTAAACCCGACCTCCAGACACTCCACGGCCCGTACCGAACGTACAGATCCGGTTGTACAGCACACCCAGCTCAGGACACCCTCACCCACCCAGCAACACAGGACCGATACCTTGAGACCTATTACCAACCCAAAGGGAACCAACAACCAAGCGGTACATCAGGCCTCCACTACTACAAACCTGTACTCTTCGGACAACCTGGTCTCACCATCCACAGAGGGATTGGTACAACCCAGCACTACCAGGGAACCTCAGACCCCTACCAGCCTCAACACTACAGCACGGATACTCTCCAAGCTCATTAGAGCCAGACACCACCTAGAGGCCATCAGCTACTACCTCTCGGGCAGCAACCTACCTCCCGGATACATCCACAAAGCTAGAATACTGACGGCGGCTTTCACACCATCAGGAGCATCTGGGACCACACTGGCAGCACTCTCATCGGCATCCAAACTCTGGATAGAATCAAGCCATGAGATTCTAGAACAGCACTACAGGGAGGAGGTTGCCAAAACATACGCCTCACTCTGCAACACATCCTCATGCACCGACTGGCAGGAAGCATGGTACCTGGGGATTCTATGGGCCCAGAAGCTCCTTAGTGGACCACTCCTGGACCGCCTACTCCAGGACATAAGGAACTCACTCCCTAACTTCGATGGTTACTGGCCAACTAGAGACCTTAGCCAATTCAAGCCACCGCTTACCCGAAGCCAATCTAACAGCGGGGACGAGGATGATACAACCATACCAGCTACGTACACAAGGAGCACCTCACCATCTCCACGAAGCAACAGACGCCTCACATCTGAAAGGGACCCCTCAAAAGAGGTCTTTACCCCTTCTCAGGAGTATTTGACGCCCCACACTACTTCAGGGAAAAACACTTCCCCAACCCAACAAAGTAGAACAAGGAATCCCTTTACAAAAAGCGGCTTACCCCCACCATACCTGGGGACCCAGAGACCCGGCCATACCCTGACCAGGGTGGCACAGGGAGGGCTCCCTTCAGGGAACACAAAACCTCCTAACCTACCCCAAGATCATACCCTGACCAGGGTGATTAAGGGAACGGAGCAGAGGCAGAGTGCTAAGGTGGCCTCTGATTTTTTAATGCCATCCCATACCCAAACCAGGGTGGGATTACATGAAAATCAGCTGGAACAGGTTTCAGCTAAGCTACCATACATCTCCACACTCTACTCAAAAGATTTTTTAAAACGACTGAAACCCTTGGTTGACCACTTACCAAAAAAGAAGAAGCAAAACCTCCCCCAATCAAAAGGAATAGGGGAGATAATCAACAAATGGGCTACGCTAGAAAAGAACCTCCCCTCCTTCCAGGATTTAACCATCAATCCCCCAGCACTTTCGGGACCACCACTCTCACCAATACACCCATCCAAGCCACCATCCCCACAGCACCCTTTGGAGTATAATTTTATAGAGGATGAGGCACTCATGAACATAGCATCACAGATAGAAAAACTCAACACATCTACCACTACTCCACGACTCACAAACCAACACCAGGATAACACTCCGGATACCTCCGACCTACGAACCTCTCCACCCCTACAGGCACAGAGGCCCCATCTTGGTCCACAAAAAGCACCAACCCACCACCAAACTCCACGGTATCAAGGGAAAAGACCCTACAAATCCTGCGACTCCGATTCTTCAAAGTGGTCCAAGCAGACACAACACCAACCAACGGACGAGGAAAGTAACCCCCAAACCTCCACCAGCAAAAACAGCGGCCCGGAACCATCAGCAACACCAACCCCACCCTCAGATTCCTCAACAACACCATCAGAGCTGACTCCATTCGACTCAGTAGAAAGCAGCCACTTCAGAAGAAACCAGTCAGATGGTAACAAAAATAGGTGGAGAATCAAACCACTCCGACCCATTCTGATTATGGGGGATTCGAACCTCTGCAAACTACCCCTCATCTTCTCAGACCAGACCCAAATTGAAGCATTTCCAGGAGCCAGGATCGAACACGCAGCATGTATGCTCAAACTTCTCCTACCTAAAGGAGAACCCCTGGTCACAAAGGCAATCCTCTCCTTTGGCCTCAACAACAGAGAACAGGAGGACACGACAGAACACCTCATCAACATCTCCAACCTCTACCACACGGCCATCTCAGCCTTCCCCAACGCAGAAATATTCATTCCACTGATCAACCACTCCGCAAAAATGCCTCTTGGGGAGAGAATTAATCTGGACACCCTCAACAGTCACATCAAGAATCTCCAACACATTGCACTCCTACCAACAGCTGACTTCCACACCCTACAGGACTGTCTCCACTGGACCCCGAAAACAGCCACAGCCATTTGGAAATGGTGGAAACACCACACCACATAGCATATTGCACCTCTTACCCTGACCAGGGGGAGTTTGCACATACCCAAGCTGAAAACCACACCATCTTTCCCAACCAAGCAGCAGATAGGGCGCAACAGACACCATAAACCACAGGGCCACCCGACCATCAAAAACAGACTACCTGGAGTGAAAGACAACCAGCACATACCCACTCCCGGAACAAGGACAGACTCACCACCCCTGAAACCTATCAAGAAAACAAATATAATAAAAGGCTCAGAAGTGATAAACCTATCAGGCTCATATACACCAACCCCCGTAGAGCTTAGCCTCCTACGCAGAGGCCTTACCTACATCCCTACCACCAAAAACGGGGACCATACTCGTACCACACTACAAACAGAAATCAACAAATACCACAACAAACTCAAGGTGGCCACATTCTTCCATCATCAGGAAACACTACCACACAGAACCACAGACAACAAGGACAAACTAGCACAACTACGGACACCCTCAGGTTGGGTCCCCCAAAACAAAGACCTACCCCCCCTGATAAATGAAATCATTAAAAAAGACTGGGATATCTTCAACAGCACCACCTTCTCCCCGGAACCCACCAACAACCTCACGAGGAAGGAAACAACAGCACTAAAACAACTGAAAAACAACTCCTCCATCATCATAAAACCAGCAGATAAAGGTTCAGCGATAGTCATCATGGACACCGAACAATACCTTCTGGAAGCAGATAGACAACTCCAAAAGACGGAATTCTACCAGAAAATAAAGGGACCCATCCTCCTCCGATCTATAGCACTTATAAAAAGAGAACTAAAACAATTGGAACGAAAGAAACACATCACCAAAAGGCAACGAGACTACCTTGAAGGAGATAAACCCACCAGGAGCAGGTGCTTTTATCTACTTCCCAAAATCCACAAAGACCCCTCCTCCTGGCCTCTCCCATTTAAAGTACCTCCAGGGAGACCTATTATCTCGGATTGTGGCAGCGAAACATACGGCATTTCACAATGGATAGACATACACCTACGGCCCTTAGCAACAAAACACAACAGCTACATCAAAGACACCCCGGATTTCCTGGACAAAATCGCCAACACACCGGTAACCGCGGAAGACTTCCTCTTTACCATGGACATCGAGAGCCTCTACACCAACATTGAATTGGAACCAGGACTCACAGCAGTGAGAACCTACCTACGAAAATATCCAATTCCAGGCAGACCAGATGACCACCTACTACGTCTCCTGGAAATAGCACTCACCCGCAACGACTTCGAATTCAACGGGAGTACCTACCTACAGGTCAAAGGGGTAGCAATGGGTAAAAGATTCGCACCAGCATACGCAGACATCTACCTAGCGGAATGGGAAAACACGGTCTACCCACTATGCCCACTCAAACCGTACCGACTCTACCGATACTTGGACGACATATGGGGGATATGGAAACACAGCGAAGCAGAATTCCTACAATTCACCACGATACTTAATAAACATCACCCCTCCATCCACCTGACACACGAAATTAACCGCTTGGAAGTACATTTCCTGGACACCACAACCTACAAAGGACCCAACCTCCTCCAAAAAGGTAGACTGGATACCAAAACCTACTTTAAGAAAACAGACACACATGCCCTCTTGCATGCTACCAGCTTCCACCCTCCACACACCGGGGGAGGCATATTAAAATCCCAATTCCTGAGATACAAGAGGATATGCACTCAAACCAAAGACCTAAAAACGGCTACGCACACCCTCTCCAAGGCTTTAACAAGAAACAGAGGATATACCCGCTCAGCACTTAAAAAAGCTAAACACAACACCAGGGGCCTGTTGCACAAAAGTAGAATTAAGACATCCGGGATAAATGACTCAGCTGAGCTCAATGAAGCCAAAACATGTGCGTCCAGGCTTAATTGGTTGCACAAAGACCAAGCCAGGATGAGCAGACACGGATTCATTAAGCCAGGTGAAACCAATCCTGGATAGGTGCGCGCTCACGGCTCACTCAAATAGACCCCGCCACAGATCACAGATTAACTGATTTACCATGGCAACTAGAGCCGCGTACTTTTCCCCGTCGG
>NW_019946086.1:0-35214 GCF_002910315.2 Salvelinus sp. IW2-2015
AAAAAAGGAGAGGAGATAATACTGTGTGTGTCTAGGTAATATAACTGTGTTGTCTAGGTATCTATACTGTGTTGTCTAGGTATTATACCTGTTTGTTGTCTAGGTAATAATACTGTGTTTGTCTAGGTAATATACTGGGTTGTCTAGGTAATATATGTGGTGTTGTCTTAGGTAATATACTGTGTTGTCTAAGGGTTAATATACTGTGTTGTCTAGGTTTATATATGTGTTGTCTGGTAATATACTGGGTTGTCTAGGTAATATACTGGGTTGTCAGGTATTATATCTGGGGTTGTCTAGGTATATACTGTGTTGTCTAGGTAATAACTGTGTTGTCTAGTAATATACGGGTTAGGTAATAACTTGGTCTAGGTAATATAGTGTTTGTCTAGGTAATAATTGGTTGTTAAGTTGTCTAGGTAATATAGTGTTGTCTAGGTTAATCATTGGGTTGTCTAGGTAATATACTGGTTTGTCTAGGTATTATACTGTGTTATTTCTAGGTATTATACTGTGTTGTTCTTAGGTAATTATTGGGTTTGTCTAGGTAATATACTGTGTTGTCTAGGTAATATACTGGTTGTCTAGGTAATATATTATGTGTTGTCTGTTATTATACTGTGTTGTCTAGGTATTATACTGGTGTTGTCTTGGTATATACTGTGTTTCTAGGTATTATACTGTGTTGTCTAGGTATTATACTGTGTTGTTCTGGTATTATACTGTGTTGTCTAGGTATATACTGTGTTGTCTAGGTATATACTGGGTTGTCTAGGTAATATACTGTGGTGTTGTCTAGGTAATATACTGTGTTGTCTAGGGTAAATATCTGTGTTGTCTAGGTATTATACTGTGTTGTTCTAGGTCTTAATACTGTGTTGTCTAGGTAATATACTGTGTTGTCTAAGGTATATACTGGGTTGTCTAGGTAATATATTGTTTGTCTAGTATATACTGTGTTGTCTAGGTAATATACTGTGTTGTCTAGGTATTATACTGGTTGTCTAGGTAATATATTGGTTTGTCTAGGTAATATACTGTGTTGTTAGGTATTAACTAGTTGTCTAGGTAATATATGTGTTGTCTAGGTATTATACTGGTTGTCTAGGTAATATATTGGTGTTTCTAGGTAATATATGGGTTGCCTAGGTAATATACTGGGTTGTCCTAGGTATATACTGGTTGTCTAGGTTAATGTATTGTGTTGTCTAGGTATTATACTGGTTTGTCTAGGCAATATATCTGTGTTGTCTAGGTATATACTGGGTTGTCTAGGTAATATAATGGGTTGTCTAGGTATTACTGGGTTGGCCTAGTATTATACTGTGTTTTGTCTAGGTATTATACTGTGTTGTCTAGGTATTATACTGTGTTGTCTAGGTAATATACTGTGTTGTCTAGGTAATATACTGTGTTGTCTAGGTAATATATTGTGTTGTCTAGGTAATATACTGGGTTGTGTAGGTATTATACTATGTTGTCTAGGTAATATATTGTGTTGTCTAGGTAACATACTGGGTTGTCTAGGTAATATATTGGGTTGTCTAGGTATTATACTGGGTTGTCTAGGTAATATATTGGGTTGCCTAGGTAATATACTGGGTTGCCTAGGTAATATACTGGGTTGTSTAGGTAATATACTGGGTTGTCTAGGYAATATACTGTGTTGTCTAGTTAATATACTGGGTTGTCTAGGTAAAGTCTACACACCCCTTGCAATTTCAAAAATGTTCAATGCTTTCTTTTTCACATTGGAAATGTGATGCAGGTTCTGAGAATCTGTTGAATGGTTTAAGCTACAAAATATTATGACCCCATCACTGAAAGGTAAGACTCTCAGGAACACATACATACATACTGTTTCCCTCTACTATTTCCACAAGCCATTAGAACCGAGTGGACAAGACAAAGCACTAAATCAGACTGGGCGGGAATAACTTCATTAATGATGGTATTGTTTTCTACACAGAAGATTATTATTGCCTGATCTTGTGAACTTCCCAATACCTTTCTGATGCCATTCAGTTACTTGAAACCATACTCTTCAGATTGAAATGCTGCCCAAAATACTGTCAGACTGATTTGTGATAGACTGTGATAGCCCCAGTTAAAAAAGTAAACATTGGCTGTTGATTACATATTTCTTTTGACATGATGGGGTCGTGTGGAAAAAAATTGCTAGCAAAATGGGATCCCCTGGTCTACTGCTTGGGTATGATATCGTGCACTGGGAGATGCAGGGGTTTGGTGTGACATTGCCATGCAACAGTGACATCTGCTGGTAACTTTTAACAGTGCTTCCAAACATCTGGGGAACAACCTACTTGGAAGATGTGTACAGACAGAGAATTTTATTTTATATATTTCACCTTTATTTAACCAGGTAGGCTAGGTTGAGAACAAGTCCTCATTTGCAACTGCGACCTGGCCAAGATAAAGCAAAGCAGTTCGACACATGGAATAAACAAACATACAATCAAAAATACAGTAGAAAAATCTATATACAGCATGTGCAAATGAGGTAGAATAAGGGAGGTAAGGCAATAAAAAGGCTGTGGTGTGGAAGTAATTACAATATAGCAATTAAACACTGGAATGGTAGGATGTACAGAAGATGAATGTGCAAGTAGAGATACTGGGGTGCAAAGGAGCAAGATAGATAAATATAGTATGGGGATGAGGTAGATTGGATGTGCTATTTACAGATGAGCTATGTACAGCTGCAGTGATCTGTGAGATGCTCTAACAGCTGGTGCTTAAAGCTAGTGAGGTAGGTAAGAGTCTCCAGCTTCAGAGATTTTTGCAGTTCGTTCCAGTCATTGGCAGCAGAGAACTGGAAGGAGAGGCGGCCAAAGGAGGAATTGGCTTTGGGGGTGACCAATGAGATATACCTGCTGGAGCGCGTGCTACGGGTGGGTGCTGCTATGGTGACCAGTGAGCTGACATAAGGCGGGTCTTTACCTAGCAGAGACTTGTAGATGACCTGGAGCCGGTGGGTTTGGCGACGAGTATGAAGCGATGGCCAGCCAATGAGAGCGTACAGGTCGCAGTGGTGGGTAATATATCGGGCTTTGATGACAAAATGGGTGGCACTGTGATAGACTGCATCCAATTTGTTGAGTAGAGTGTTGGAGGCTATTTTATAGATGACATCGCCAAAGTCGAGGATCGGTAGGATGGTCAGTTTTACGAGGGTATGTTTGGCTGCATGAGTGAAGGAGGCTTTGTTGCGACATAGGAAGCCGATTCTAGATTTAATTTTGGATTGGAGATGCTTAATGTGAGTCTGGAAGGAGAGTTTACAGTCTAGCCAGACACTTAGGTATTTGTAGTTGTCCACATATTCTAAGTCAGAACCGTCCAGAGTAGTGATGCTTGACGGGCGGGCAGGTGCGGGCACTGATCGGTTGAAGAGCATGCTCTTAGTTTTAACTGGAAATTTAAGAGCAGTTGGAGGCCACGGAACGACAGTTGTATGGCATTGAAGCTCGTCTGGAGATTAGTTAAYGCTGTGTCCAGAAGTAGTTGATGAACCAGGTGAGGCAATCATTTGAGAAACCAAGGCTGTTGAGTCTGCCAAGAAGAATGTGGTGATTGACAGAGTCGAATGCCTTGGCCAGGTCGATCAATACAGCTGCACAGTAATGTCTCTTATCGATGRCGGTTATGATATCGTTAAGGACCTTGAGCGTGGCTGAGGTGCACCCATGACCAGCTCTGAAACCAGATTGCATAACGGAGAAGGTATGGTGGGATTCGAAATGGTCGGTAATCTGTTTGTTGACTTGGCTTTCGAAGACCTAAGAAAGGCAGGGTAGGATAGATATAGGTCTGTAGCAATTTGGGTCTAGAGTGTCTCCCCTTTGAAGAGGGGGATGACCGCGGCAGCTTTCCAATCTTGGATCTCAGACGATACGAAAGAGAGGTTGAACAGGCTAGTAATAGGGGTTGCAACAATTGGGCAGATAATTTTAGAAAGAGAGGGTCCAGATTGTCTAGCCCGGCTGATTTGTAGGGGTCCAGGTTTTGCAGTTCTTTAAGAACATCAGCTATCTGGATTTGGGTGAAGGAGAAATGGGGGAGGCTTGGGCGAGTTGCTGGGGGGGTGCAGGGCTGTTGACCGGGGTAGCGGTAGCCAGGTGGAAAGCATGGCCAGCCGTAGAAAAATTCTTATTGAAATTCTCAATTATAGTGGACTTATCGGTGGTGACAGTGTTTCCTAGTCTCAGTGCAGTGGGCAGCTGGGAGGAGGTGCTCTTATTCTCCATAGACTTTACAGCGTCCAAGAACTTTTTTGAGTTTGTGCTACAGGATGCAAATTTCTGCTTGAATAAGCTAGCCTTAGCTTTCCTAACTGCCTGTGTATATTTGTTCCTGACTTCCCTGAAAAGTTGCATATCACGGGGGCTATTCGATGCTAATGCAAACGCCACAGGATGTTTTTGTGCTGGTCAAGGGCAGTCAGGTCTAGAGTGAACCAAGGGCTATATCTGTTTCTGGTTCTACATTTTTTTAAAGGGGCATGCTTATTTAAGATGGTGAGGGAGGCACTTTTAAAGAATGACCAGGCATCCTCTACTGTCGGAAAATGTTATAGTTAGGGATGGAAATTTCAGGGGTTTTGGTGGAGGCAAAAAAGAAAAGGTGGAGAAGAGGCAAAGCGAGAGTTTTTTTCCCCCACCCAAAATCAGCAGTCAATGAGTGTCAGTTAGTCTACACATTTTTTTTATTGCTACAAGTTTTATAATGGTTAGGTTGTTACGAATGTACTTATGTAAGTGGACACACGTGGCAGTTTGTCAACTTTGAAAAAAAAGACATGTATTTCCATTTAGAGCGTTCACTTGAATATCTTGTCAATATAATAGTACATATTTGGTACAGATCACAGAGATGCACCTACCAATCACGAAAACACAGCCAGGAGATGGGCCACCTCTCGGTGCCTGGTTTCTTCCTTGTTTTTTTTCTAGCCGCTGTGCTGTTGCTTCTGCTAAGGTTGCTCATTGGGGTTTAGGCTGGGTGACYGTAAAGCACTTTGTAACAACTGCTGCTGTAAAAACAGGCTTTATAAAATACGTTTGATTGACTGATTTAACAATAACAACAACAAGAGCGTTTTGGTATGGTTAAGCACCCACTTTTACAAGTACTCACGGTTTATTTCAATACCTTAGAAATGGCAGGAGGCACACAGGCTACGAGTTTCTGAAGCTGTGAAGCTATAATAAGCACCAGAGTTACAGATACATATTCATATCAACAGGAGAGAAACATATGTACAAATATAAATTAAATAAAAACACTTCTCCACCTCCTATGATGCTCTTACTATCAATGACTGTGATTGTATTCAATTCAAATGTTCTTCGCCACAGGTAGGTAGGTAGGGATAACACTGGAAGATAACTGTAAAAAAAAATGTCATGCCTGCTTGAGATGAGTAGGTATGTTTCAGTCTAATATAATTGGCTTAAAATATTACAATAACATACTGTAGTGCAAGAGAAATACTGACTGACAGAAGACAATTTAACAGATTTTAAAAATACACAATTCACATTCATGACTCTTTTGGTCCAAAGAGAATACAAAGTAAGATGGGATATGCTGGCATAGCTATACAGACAGCTATGTCTTCACAAAAGTCTTCAATTGACGAGGGTCCAATACCAAAACATTCTCTTTCCCCTATCCCTTGTTGACTCCCCCTCGCAGATCTAAAAAGACTGGATATGTATAAGAAAAAATATGCTGAAAAGTGAAGGACCTAGGCGAAAGGGTTGAAGGCAGAAATGGAACCAGGCCCAAGCCTACTTGACTGTTATGTCTCAGATCCAATCTTTGCAAATCTTCAAAGGGGCAATCAATGGGCTAAAGGGACCAGGTATGGGTTTGGAATCAAGCCTAATGTTATGTTGTATCTTATTATTCCAGGTATGGGTTGCCCTTAGGCACAGATACAGGATCAGCTTAGTGAGTTTAAGCTCCCTCCAGATTCTTACCTTGAAGAGACATTTCACTCATCAATAAAATGTCAGATGTTTTCAGACCTCTAAAGTCTAATGAAACCGCGTCACATAATATAGCTTGTGTAGATCCAGCTATAGTGGGTTTTATCTTGACATTAGACTACTTTAGAGGTCTGAAAATGTCTGTAAAACTTTGATTTAAAAGCGTAATGTCCCTTTAACCATTGGGAGGGGAAATGGGCTGTGTCTATGGGCGTCCTGTACATACACGGACAGGCTTTAGTGATTGCGGACGTTGAAGAACCCCACGCTGGTCGGCGACTCCTTCACTGTTACCGTGACGAAGTTGGCGGTGACATCCGTGACGAACACGTGCTCTAGAAGGCTCCGCGCCGGCCGCCAGTCCGTCTCCGTTTCCATCTCCATAGAGACAAGGCGGGCCCTGTTGTTGTTGTCGGGATAGGGGGAGGAGTCACACTCTTCTGATTCGCTGCTGCTGGTGTCATCTGAGTCACCCGTGCTGAGCTCGTTAAGGGTCCGGGAGTTGTCACCGCTCCGGGAGTTCCGCTCATTAACGGTAAGGCTCTGTCCTGACTTCCTGTCCTCCTGTCTCCCCCCGTTAGCTCTGCCTCTGCGGGCCGTGGACACGCCTCCCTGTGCCTGTACACTCCCCCCTTTCTCCACCCTTCCATTCCCCCTCCCTACACCCCCTGGTCCCTTGTTGTCCATCTCTCTCTCCGTCTCTACCCCAGTGTCCTTCCCTCTCTCCCCCCTCTCCACTCTGGCTGGTGGCACGCTTCCAGAGTGCAGTGCCCCTCCCCCTAACCCTCCCGAGACCAGGCCCTGGTTCAGCCCAGACGTGGTGTGTGTCTCTTTAATGCTTCCCCCTGCTCTTTTTCCTGCCGGGCTGGCACTGCTTCTCAGGCTCAACCTCGAAACTGCAACTCCAGTAGTGCCGGAGGTTCCATTTCCGTGGAGACCATTGCAGGGCGCAATTTTTTTAACGCTCTGCAGGTTGAGAGCTCGGAGGCTGAGGGCCTGACTGATGCGGTCTCTGGCCGAGGGAGGGGTAGAGGAGGGGGGCTTGGCTCCCTGCTGCTGAACCACCATCCCTGCCTGACCTCCTAGGCCCTCCTGCTGCCTCCTCTGCCCAGCTGGGAAGCGCTGAGCTGGGCTACATGCTGTTGGAGAGCCCCCGCACCCACTGGAGGTCTTGGAGCTGTGGAGACAGAGTGATGTGGATGTAGACACCCCTGGTTTTAGAGAGGAAGCCACCTTGAGCCCTTCTGCTCTGCCATTGCTGCTGCCGGCGTCGGAGACAGAGAGGGAGCGCTTCAGATCTGACCAGCCCTTACTGTAAGACGGGAGAGGTCTGCTGAGAGAGGAAGAGGAGGATGGAGAGGATGGGGTGGGGGTGTTGGTCGACATGGAGCGACCTGACCAAATGGAGTTCAGCGGCCCAGGTTTGGAGACCCCTGCCTGGTAGAAGGCCCCTCCAGCAGCCACCTGGTGTGCCACCTCGTCTCTGGAGCCCCGGCTGGAGCTCAGGCCAGTGTAGGTGAAACTGGCTGGCTGTAGAGGCTTCTTCACCCCCCCTCGGGGTTCCTCTTTGAAGGGCTCGCGGGGGGGCCTGAGGACCTGGTGGTGGCGAGAAGGAGAAGGGGGCGGGAGGGGCGGCCGGGTCTTTGCCTGTCTCAAAGCCCTCAGCTCGGGGAGCAGCGGTTTCCTCCCGCGCTTTTTCCGGATGGGCTCCTGATTGGCCACCACAATATGGGGCCTCGTCTGGAGGACAGGCTGGAGGTTGAGGTTGCGGCGCCGAGGACCTGGTTTGGCCTTCTTCCCGTGGTCTTCATCTTCCTCTTCTGAGGAAGAGGCAGAGGGAGAGGAGGACAGGCCGGATGAAGAGGATGAGGAGGACCGGTCGGATTTGGTTTCAGTTGGCTCTGGTTCCTAAAGACGGAGAGAGAGAGGAAGGTTTTTATATTCATCATTCAAACAAACAAATGGATTGCTGCTACTGTTGTAAATATAATGGCTCAATCATTGAGAAGACATTACAAGTATAATTAACATGACTAAAGGAAGTGAATTTGCTGCATTTGTTGTAGTGAGTCGTGACTAAATCTTATATGTTTCAATAGCAGCAACAGTGTGACGATTACCAGAATTTTCCGTGGACGTCCCCTTGGCCTCTTCCCTCTCTTACGGAAGAGTAGCTCTCTCTCTTGCGCTCTGTAGAAATCACACACACACACACACACACACACACACACACACACACACACACAGACACACACACACACACACACACACACACACACACACACACACACGGAGTCAGATACAGTCACTGACAATGTTCTGCCCTCTTTAAAAATGCATCCTTCCTTACTTGAAGGAACTACAGATCTAATAACTGGATAAGTGAACATTTAATTTAACCAATTTGGTTAAGTCAGATATAAGTGATTGCTTCAAGGATTGGAAGAAGGATGTATTTGACCAGGGCAATTCTAATACACCATGTAGCTACATTAATTATGAAGGGGTTCTTGTCAAACCACTGAACCACTGTAGTATGATATCAATAACACACCTCTTGTGGAAGGCAGCCAGTAATCTGGGGTCCAGGATATTCTCTTCAGGCTCCCAACTGTTATGTCTGTAAAGAAAACCCGATATTATTWTTTTTTTTAACAGTTTATTAGAGCACAGTAGAGAGACATTACACATATAATGTCAAACCATGAATTCTCTGTTCAGGTGGATCTAGTTTAAATCGCCTTTTTCAGATACAATGTCAGATATAGTCGCATCATATAAAAAAAACAAAAAACAGAATTCACGTTGTGTCTAAATAAAATATTAAGACTATTTGCTGAATAATAGCAAATATTGAGAGAGTAGCTGTTCATTGTTTAGGGCTAGCGTATATTTAAATGGCTGAAACTGGAGCTCGGAGATTTACATTCAGCTACATCAAAGATGGTTTAGTATGGAAACATTATTGGTAAACTAGCACGACCAAAGCACGGCTGCATGCAAATAGTGGGCGTTCCATATTTCCGCTGCTACAGTTCGCTACCGTAGTAGGGTGATGCCTGCTCACGTTACTGGATACCGATTTGGCATCGTAACATAAACTGCTCGGGCTAAAGAAAATAAAGCAAGGCACAGAAACGGCGAACACCATCGTCTTTCTTCCATGCATCACGCAGTCTATCCAAAAACACGGGAATATTCTCCGATTGTAAATATTACGGATGTGAAAGAAATCCGGGGCTCAAGGGATATATTGTTGTCATTGTTTAGCTCAGCCAGCTGCTTGCTAAATAGCTACTCACTTGGACGACCACCCTCTCCACTTCACCAAATACTCAAACTTCCCCTGCAAAGGAGAAGATTGGGACAGAGTTAAACGATTGAACAGGGTCTCATGTTTTCAAATTATGATAAGATACGTTATTTCATACCTTTCGCGGACGTTTGTTGAGGATGCATTCGGCGTCAAATACGTGCCCTACAGTTACCCCCTCCATTGCTACAGCCCCTCTCTCCTTTTTTACGAAAGGAAAAGCGGAACAGGGAGAAAATATTGCCCTCCAGCGGCATCCGTAGTTCAGGCACCCTTGCATCCGATACGTCACTTTCACTTTTTCATTCTAGCGCGCCTGTATAGCTTTTTGTTTGACCTTTATGTAAAGTATTCACTGTATAAAGAGGTTTTAAGAGCCTCGTTATTACAGTGTTACAATTCTTATCCGATATTTGCTAGGCTCCATAAAAGGCAAATACTTAGAACATGTATAACTTGACAATAAGTTATTATTCGACCATTAAACTTGAGTATTACATTTCACATGCAAGATATTTGTATAAATAAAATATATAAAATATTTCAGCACACTTGTCAGAATTTCACAGTGATCAAAGTTATTATGTACATTTTAGAGCGACTTACAGTTAGTTGATTTAGGTAGCTGGGTAAGACAACCACAAATGTTAACTCAGTCATAGTAATTTAAAAAATTCTCAATAAAACTCGTTTTTCCCCCTAGGTTTTATAGGCATCTGTTCGGCCCCTCCATTTGATGGGCCAGCCCCATGATTGGTCCTTTCAAACTTTGGTCGCTTGCCAGTACTCTCTGATTCGCTCTACGCAGAGATGTCTGAAGCTACCTGTATCTCCCTAGCGAGTCCCGATAGGCCGATGAAGCCATGTGAGAGGTCCTCCACCATCCTCAGTGTCACTGGTTGGCCGATATCGTGCAGTTTCTTGGCGAACATCACAGAGTCATCCAACAACGTATCCCCTGCAGAGGCCTGTGGGAACTGACAGGGGAGTAAGAATGACAGAAAACTCTGAGAGATTTAAGTGGAAAGACCATCAATAGTGGAGAGTGTTAGAAAGACTAGTGAACAAGGTAAAATAGACCCATTGCAGTAAAATGTGTATTCCTTTGCTTTCTTTATCTTTTCCATCCCTCTCAACATACTGTATAAACCTGTCTTCCTAAATCCGTTGACTCCACCCCACACACCCCTTTACCCTCCCTCGCTCCCTCCCTTCTAATACTCTCATTCCTTTCATGTCCTTCATTCCTTCCTTMCTTCCGTACCTGTGTCGGCATTGATACACTTGAAGATTACTCCTTAGGGCAGCAGGTGTCACGCCCTGATTTCACCTGTCCTTGTGATTGTCTCCACCCACTCCAGGTGTCGCTTATTTCCCCCAGTGTATTTATCCCTGTGTTTCCTGTCTCTCTATGCCAGTTCGTCTTGTATGTTTCCAAGTTAACCAGCGGCTTTCCCAGTAGCCTGCTTTATCTAGTCCTCCCGGTTTTGACCCTTGCCCGTTTCTGGACTTTGTACCTGCCTGACCATTCTGCCTGCCTTGACCATGAGCCTGTCTGCCACTCTGTACCTCCTGGACTTTTTGCCTGTCCATGACCTTTCTCTTGCTTACCCCTTTGGATTAATAAACATTGTAAGACTCCAACCATCTGCCTCCTGTGTCTGCATTTGGGTCTCGCGATGTGCCTTGATAGCAGGAGCAGAGAAGGCGGGAGGGCGAGCTATCAGTAGTGTGCAGGTTAGCAGGATATGCAGCCATAATACCATCCGGGAAGCGCACACCGCAGGCAATGGCCCTCATGGACACGGTATTCAGAGGTTCGTCCCCAGCACTGTCCCCAGCCAGACACACACGCTCAGTCGTGAAGCCTGGGGCAGAGCAATCAGTACTAGCTGCTCTGAGACGGATGGTTGTTGTAATAATGCAATAAAAGATGTGCCGATATTATTGACCTGAGGGTACGCTGTCTAGCTAAGAAACCCTTTTTCTTTGTCTCTTAGCTCCAAAACAGTGGCAATGACACTGACCTGAAAAATGGCRGTTCTTGAGGGCCCAACACTAGGTGTAGAAGCACTCTTCCAGGGCTCTGGGGAAGGGGGCCTCAGGAGCCAGGGAGAAGTCCACAGACAGGATGGGGACATTCAGATCCATGGACCAGTTCTTCAGATAGTTGTGGTTGATGGAGGGCGGATGGAAGGATAACAAAATGGAGATGTGACAGGAAAATGTAACAGAAGGAAAGTAAACATCATGGTAAGTTCTGAGCTCACCCTTAATTTAATTACTGTGAGATTAGGGGTTCATCATTTCCGGCATCACACCACTACCACTATCCCTGGCTTACATACCTCATGGGATTTGGAAGTCTGGGCTCGAAGCCTCCTCCATGGAAGTGGATCAGCAGACGGGAGATGGAGGGAGCTGCTTGATAACAAATGTCACCAAAGACAGGGAAAGGGAAGGGTACGGTCCAGAGGAGCGGTGTTGGGTCCCGATGGATGACAATCTAGATCCCGACATCGCTCCTCACTCTTGGGGCTGTCCCCCTGGCCGTAGTCATCCTGCGGCTGGAGCCGCKCGCSAGGGAGGGTACTGTCACGTTTACTCCCGCTCYGGCGCTCACCGTTGCCGGTTTACTAACCACCGGTCCTGGAAACCCATCATTACATACACCTGGCAACCATCATTACATACACCTGCGCCACATTATCATGCACACCTGGACTTCATCACCACCTTGATTACATCCCTTTAATCTTGCACTCTGTAGCCTCACTCATCAGGCAGTAATGGTTCTGTTTTCATGTCCAGACGCTTCTCTTGTTTTGTATCGCTCCATATTCGTCATTATTAAACTCACCAACTGCACCGGCTTCCTGACTCCCTGCATCTCCATTACAGAATACTTCCTCAAAATATGGAATGAGCAGAAGAGAAAGCAATCTCCCAGACGATCGACGAACAGGGACACCTACTCCGCCAACACCACGATCAGCTGGTGCAACTGGGTACGGCTATGGGTGAGGTCCTCAGAGTCCTCCACCGCCTCGACACCAACTGAGAGGATTCACCTTCAAATAGCGGAGGGCCTTCTACCACGAGTCGTCCCAGCGAGCCAGTTCCCCCATCCTACCCAGCAGTCCGCCCAGGTCAGCGATGCCCAACTGTCCCTCCCAGACAAGTATGATGGGACTCCATCCAAATGCCGTGGCTTCCTACTCCAGTGCTCCTTCTATTTCGCCCATCAGACGGGAGCCCCCACCAGGAGAGGTCCAACGTTGCCATGGTCATTTTCCTGCTGACCGAGTGGGCTACGGCCGTCTGGGCGAGAGGAGAGAAAGAACTGGGTTCCTACGAGGGGTTCAGGTGAGAACTGGGGAGACAGAGGGAAAATGTGGATTTCAGTATCATACACCAGCTTAGTCCATGTTTCACAATGACCAATTGCCAAAAAGTGACAGGCCTTTATAGCTGTGGTTCTCAACCTTTTTCGGTTACTGTACCACCAAGTATATTTAGCTCTGCCCGGAGTAAACCTGATTTAATTAAATGTTTTATATATATTTTTTAATGGTCTATGGTCTCATGAGTCTACTCTATATAGCATCTTTCTCTGGTGGTGACTGTCCTGAAAGCCCAGGCAGCGGCCATAGAAGCACACATTGTGCATGGAGGTGTACTACCTCACCAACCTCCTGCTCAGCTCTTCTTTCCTGCTCTCCATACAGCTGCCCGGGACAGTTGTCGTGGAGCATTCCCTGGGTGATATAGAGGAGGGCCCGTAGCTGACACAGGGCCCCGCTGTAGCCTTCCATTTCTGAGCCATTGTGGTCGGCCTTGAAGAAGGCCCCGTGGCAGTTAGAGGCAATGTAGTGGGCCTTGTTGATGATGTGCAGAAGGAAAGACTGCAACACCTGAGAGATGAGATTATACTTTATTATTGTTGGTTTGTAAATATGAATAAATAGTTGTAAAATGTACACTTGGATTATTAATGTGGTTAAAAAACTAAGGAGCTCCATCTCTCCATCCTTCTATTGCCACTCTGTTGCGAGCTATATGTCTTTTGACTGTATGATTGTCTCTCATTCTCTTGACAATCACATTGACAGTGATAATTCTGCCCTACCATTCCCAARGGTATCTGAGTCCAGATCATAGTGGTGGTAGACTGCGGTGAAGCCAAAAACCACCGGTTCCAGGGCACGACCATGGTCCTGAATCTTTCTCATACATGTCACCAAGCGCCATGATGGTTAACCATACAGCAAGTCGGGAGGCCAGACAGAGCAGAGATGTTTCTCTCACAAACAAATGATAGCCTAATAGTAACCCGATTCTGGTATTTGTTATGACAAAATGTCTTAAAAAGAGTATAACAAACACCTTGTTTGTGGGGAGAAACAGAGGAAAATAGTTCACAGGCAGGTACATCGTGTAACCAATAGACTCAGATACTGGACTCAGATACCCTTGGGAATGGTAGGGCAGAATTATCACTGTCAATGTGATTGTCAAGAGAATGAGAGAATCATACAGTCAAAAGACATATAGCTAGCAACAGAGTGGCAATAGAAGGATGGAGAGGCCTATTTGGCCCGAATAAGAAGCGATTCAGCAATAGGTCTTGTCTCTTGTTTAGGTGAATTGGGAAGACTTTTCTGTAGGCCTATTAGGCTAGTGCGCTGATTAGGCCACTATATCCAATGCTTTGCCGTGGTTTTTTTTCAGGGTGATAGACTATATCACCTGTAGTAGGCCAAACAACGTTTAGGGTACTGGGGGKAAMYKSCCCMMMMCYTTWMWTYMMMWTWARRMCMMMARRWKKYMMCAAWTWWTTTYCCMAMMMYTTYCCYKGSYKSCMMYKSYYYTKSYYMARRAAAMMWTTYCYYYKKKKYMWYMMMAMYTTTTGGAGATATTTCAACAAAACTATTTTGTGGTAAGTTGATCAAATCTTTTGAAATTGTAGATGTATTCCAATGAAGTTTGATCTATAGATTTTAAAATATAAATATACAAGTAGGAAAGCYTCCAGATAAACAATCCACTCATTTAGAGAAAAATGTAGATAGGGGGCTAGTTACCCCTTTATGGTTATGAATGKGTTTCTACYGGTCATTTAGACAATTTATGCTGAATTAGCAAGTTAGCAACCGCACTAGTAGCAAATGTGCATTTTGCTATTTTGTTATTTGCCTCATGACTCCTGCATACTTTGTTGACTACAAACTTTCTTTACCCAACTGTGGGACAGACTATGTTTGTACCCACACTCGGGACTCTGACTCTCTATTGGTTACACAGACTTTTGGCCTCCCATCCTATTCTAACCACCTCTCGCCGGCTTTGTATTCATGTTACCTGATGAAATTGCTGTATAATATGATCTTGTTGCCATCTGATGCACATTCGGGTGTCATAAATCAGCACTGCGGAGCTCTCCCTGTCCTCTGCCGTGCCTTGATTGTATTACTGTTGATGATATCTGGAAATGTGGATGTACACCCTCGCCCATCTACTGTTGCTAGCCCCAATTCTGACTTGTGCTCTATCTGCTTCACTGATGTCTGCTCTCATAAAAGCCTGTATTTTCTGCACGTTTACACTAGAAGCTTATTACCTAAAATGGATCAATTGAAAGTGTGGGTTCACACCTCCAATCCAGATGTGTTGGTCATTACTGAGATGTGGTTAAGGAAGAGTGTTTTGAATACKGCTGTTAACCTTTCTAGTTATGACCTTTTTTGGCAAGACAGATCTTCCAAAGGTGGGGGAGTGGTAATCTTTACCAAGGATCACCTTCAGTGCTCGGTTGTCTCCACCAAGTCTGTTCCCCAAATACTTGATTTGCTGGTTTTATACATTAAACTTTCAAATAGCTCTTTGTTGACTGTTGCTGGGTGCTATCGTCCTCCATCAGCACCGGCCTGTACCCTACCTGCCCTAAGCTCTCTCCTGGCCGCTTACACTAAGTCTGAATTTGTCCTGCTTGGTGACCTAAACTGGGACATGCTTAAACCACCTTAAAGCAATGGGACTCCCTAAATCTTTCTCAGATAATGACCAATCCCACAATGTATGATTCCAAACACCCAGAAAAGGCTACTCTCCTCGACGTTATCGTCACAAACAATCCTGATAGGTATCAATCTGGTGTTTTCTGTAATGACCTTAGTGAAAACTGTTTTACAGCCTGTGTTCGTCATGGCTGCTCAGTGAAACGTCCTGTCCTGATTTGTCATAGACGCTTGTTAAAAMWCTTTAATGAGCAAGCCTTCCTTCATGAACAGGCCTCTGTAAAATGGTATAGAATCAGCTTGATCCCCTCTGTYGRAGACRCTTGGACCTTCTTTTTTTSATATTTTCAGTGGTATTGTTAACAAACACGCCCCCATAAAGAAAATGAGAATTAAAAACGGGTTCAAGCCCTGGTTCGACCGTGATCTTGTAGAGTTACTCCACCTCAAGAATTGCATTTGGCGAAAGGCTCGGCACACACATACTCAGGCTGACTGGCTATCGTTCAGGCAAATGATAAATAAGTGCACTCAGGCTATCCGGAAGGCCAAAGTTAGTTACTTTAAGGAGCAGTTATCTCTCTATGGGTCTAACCCCAAGAAGTTCTGGAAAACGGTTGTAGACCTGGAGAATAAACCCAGCTGCCCGTGTCCCTTAATGTTGATGATGTGGTTGTTACTGACAAGGAGCACATGGCTGAGCTCTTTAACCACCACTTCATTAAATCAGGAGTYCTATTTGACYCAGCCATGCCTCCTTGCCCGTCCAACATTTCCTCATCTCCCACCCCTTCTAATGTGACTATCCYGATGCTTCTCCCTCTTTTTCCACTGCCCCGCGACAAAGTTTCTACCTGCAGGCGGTCACTGAGTCCGAGGTGCTAAAAGAACTCCTTAAACTGGACCCCAAAAAACCATCTCGGTCAGATGGTTTAGACCCTTCTTTAAAGTTGCTGCCCCTATCATCGCCAAGCCTATCTCCAACCTTTATAACCTGTCTCTCCTTTCTGGGGAGGTTCCCATTGCTTGAAATGCAGCCACAGTTTGTCCTTTATTTAAAGGGGGAGATCAAGCTGATCCTAACTGTTATAGGCCTGTTTCTATTTTGCCCTGTTTATCAAGTGTTGGAAGAAAGTTGTTGTCAAAGAAGGTTGTTGCAACACAACCAGCCACAAAAGAAGGGGATGCAGAATGTATTTTCTGTGAGGAGCTGTTTTCAGTCACAGGTGGGGACTGGATTAGGTGTGAGCAGTGCAGGAGGTGGGCTCATGACATGATTTGTGACCTATGTACAAATTAGAATTGTGCAGTAGCAGAGCATAAGAGTTTCCACATCAATGTTACACAGAATTAATTCAGTGTAAGTTATTGTCATTACATATTATTAGTTATATTCGATTCCAATAAATACTTGTTTAAATTAATTAAAAACAACTGTTCATTTTTTTTCTCCTGAATGTCATTTTAAAGACATTCAGGACATTTGAAAGACATTTCAAATCTTGCATTAGTCAAATAATATTTGCAATTGTACATATTGTCAGGCTAAGGAACAACAAAGAGAGAAAGTCCCATTTATAATAAAACATTTCATCAAATAACAAAAAGTGTCAACTGTAGCCATTTATTTCCCTTTTACAGTTTACTCGCCTAAGTATGACCATCATTCACATACCAATTTTCTTTCCAAACTTAGCTTTTTTTGTGTCACCAATTAGACATTGTTCTTAAGTGGGGACAAGTTAACCCGTAGTACCATAATACATGTTGCTAAACTATTACGTTCAGATTTCAAAGTTGATATATTGTTGCAGATAGTGGTTACATGTAATTGTGTTAAGCCCAGCAATTAAATGTTGCCGATATGAATATCATTTTTTGCCGCCCCTCATCCCTGCTTCTCACGACTGCCTTGTGAAGAAGTTGCTTGCGGGTCTCAACGGCGCATGCGTTTGATCCATGTAGAAGCGTATTGTATTGTATTTCGTCCCGTCGGCAAATGTTACAAATTGAACATCGTTTCCAATTTTGATAGTAGACTTTTGATGGTGCTAAACTGTTACGCCAACATTGCTCTTCGTTGCTGAAATTACACTGGCGTTGCAGATGAAATAATTTATACGAATGAATAGGTCAAACAGGAAGTGATTTATATAATGCCCAGCGTGCATTTCGTTTGTGTGAAGACTGAAGGAAATTATAAAGCATTGACACTTGTCAAATTTCTTTACTTATCTGCATTGGTGGACTGAAATGTGTGTTTGTGTTGTATCGGTGGTTTTGCGTTTTGGTTTGTTTTTCATTTAACCATGATTATGAAGAGTAAGGCTGAGAACTGGGTCTGAACTGTGTTTAGCTAGCGGTAGTACACTCTGGTTTCTCTTCAGATCGCATAAATCTTTCGCCTTTTACTAAAGATTTCCGTGGAGAGGAACATTATGAGTATCAACTAATTTTTTGATGCCCGGCCTCACGGCTGGGCTTCCTACACTTGTTGAAAGTAAAATTCGTATTGTAGAATGGGGTGGCTTAATCAATTGGATCCCGTTCACACCAATTGCAGTATTTATGTTTGGAGGAAAATAGAGGGAGTGGTCAAATTGTTTTGGTTAGTGTTGAAAACGGGCAACTTCATCCAATGTGGTTTGAAATGTGTGGTAGGCTGCTATTATGTTCTGTTCTGACGACTATTAGCTGAGAAAAGGCCAAACCTATTGCCGACCACTATGCTAGTTTAGGCAATAGGAGGGGTGGCCCTCCTTATAGGGCTGCTGAAGGCCTGTTATGCCCATACGTTTTTTTAGGTGCATTCACCATACCAGGAAGATATCTATTTTCATTCCTGCTTGCTATCTACTAAGGCCAACATTTGTGTTTTTATTAACCTTTATTTAATTAGGTAAGTTAGTTAAGTACACATTCTTACTTACATTGACGGCCTACTTGTAAAGCCCCCCGGCTCTAAATGACGCTAATTTACAGCGTTGTAAAGTATTTAAGTAAAAATACTTTAAAGTACTACTTCTGTAGTTTTTTGGGCGTATCTGTACTTTACTATTTATATTTTTGACAACTTTTACTTTTACTCCACTACATTCCTAAAGAAAATAATGTACTTTTTACTCCTTACATTGACACCCAAGTATTCGTTACATTTTGAATGCTTAGCAGGCCAGGAAAATGGTCCAATTCACGCACTTATCAAAAGAACATCCCTAGCCTTCCCTACTGCCTCTGATCTGGCGGACTCACTAAACACAAATGCTTAGTTTGTAAATTATTTCTGAGTGTTGGAGTGTGCCCCTGGCTTGGCATATATATTTTAAATGGTGCCATCTGGTTTGCTTAATATAAGGACTTTTAAATGATTTATACTTAAGTATATTCAAACCAAATACTTTTAGACTTTTACTCAAGTAATATTTTACTGGGTGACTTTCACTTGAGTCATTTTCTATTAAGGTATCTTTACTTTTACTCAAGTATCTAGGTAGCGCTGTCCACAGCTTTATCCACTAGGTAGCGCTGCCCACAGCTTTATCCACTAGGTAGCGCTGTCGCAACAGCGTTTATCCACTAGGTAGCGCTGTCCACAGCTTTATCCACTTCGGTAGCGCTGTCCACAGCTTTATCCACTGGTAGCGCTGTCCACAGCTTTATCCACTAGGTAGCCGCTGTCACAGCTTTATCCACTGGGTAGCGCTGTCCACCAGCTTTATCCACTAGGTAGCGCTGTCCACAGCTTTATCCACTTAGGTAGCGCTGTCCACAGCTTTATCCACTAGGTAGCGCTGCCCACAGCTTTATCCACTGGGTAGCGCTGCCCACAGCTTTATCCACTGGGTAGCGCTGTCACAGCTTTATCACTAGGTAGCGCTGTCCACGCTTTATCCACTAGGTAGCGCTGTCCACAGCTTTATCCACTAGGTAGCGCTGCCACTAGCTTTTATCCACAGCTTTATCCACTAGGTAGCGCTGTCCACAGCTTTATCCACAGCTTATCCACTAGGTAGCGCTGTCCACAGCTTTATCCACAGCTTTATCCACTAGGTAGCGCTGTCCACAGCTTTATCCACAGCTTTATCCACTAGGTAGCGCTGTCCACAGCTTTAATCCACTAGGTAGCGCTGTCCACAGCTTTACCACAGCTTTATCCACTAGGTAGCGCGTCACAAGCTTTACACAGTAGCCTGTGCACAGCTTTATCCACTAGGTAGCGCTGCCACAGCTTTATCCACTAGGTAGCGCTGCCCCACAGCTTTATCCATAGGTACGCTGTCCACAGCTTTATCCACTAGGTAGCGCTGTCCACAGCTTTATCCACTAGGTAGGCTGTCCACAGCTTTATCCACTAGTAGCGCTGTCCACAGCTTTATCCACTAGGTAGCGCTGCCACAGCTTTATCCACTAGGTAGCGTTGTCCACAGCTTTATCCACTAGGTAGCGCTGCCCACAGCTTTATACACTAGGTAGCGCTGCCCACAGCTTTATACACTAGGTAGCGCTGTCCACAGCTTTATCCACTAGGTAGCGTGCCCACAGCTTTATCCACTAGGTAGCGCTGTCCACAGCTTTATCCACTAGGTAGCGCTGTCCACAGCTTTATCCACTAGGTAGCGCTGTACACAGCTTTAATCCACTAGGTAGCGCTGCCACAGCTTTATCCACTAGGTAGCGCTGTCCACAGCTTTATCCACTAGGTAGCGCTGCCATCAGCTTTATCACTAGGTAGCGCTGTCCCACAGCTTTATCCACTAGGTAGCGCTGCCCACAGCTTTATCCACTAGGTAGCGCTGTCCACAGCTTTATCCACTAGGTAGCGCTGTCCCACAGCTTTTCCACTAGGTAGCGCTGTCCACAAGTTTATCCTAGGTAGCGCTGTCCACAGCTTTATCCACTAGGTAGCGCTGTCCACAGCTTTATCCACTAGGTAGCGCTGTCCACAGCTTTATCCACTCGGTAGCTGTGGTAGGGTCTAATCCTTCATACTGATTGGTTAATACTGCATTCCAGCCATTGTCTATTCCACAAGTTACTCCCGGCTAAATTTATGCCGTTAAAATGCCTATTTACTCTGACTGTGCAATCTGACTGTCACATCAGCCCAGGCAAGCAATTTATGAACTTGTTCTCCACTATAAAAAGCATCTAGACATTATCTCACATTTCTTTTAGACACCATTTAGTTAATGCCCTTGAAGCCGGTGTTTGGACTTCTTCTCGGGCATAACAACACTAGTGCCAATATTTCCTCTGAACACTGGCTTCTCGGGCATTATCACATAAATAACGAGCGCTCTGGAACAGGGTTTCCCAAACTCGGTCCTGGGGCCCCGTCTGTGTGCATGTTTAGGTTTTTGCCCTAGCACTACACAGCTGACTCATAATCAAAGTTTGATGAGTTGGTTATTTGAATCAGCTGTGTAGTGCTCTGGTGGTGAAGTAATTTGACCAATAAATAAATAGACCAGGCTACTTCAATGATAGTCTAGAAACTAAAGCTTTGGGTGTCCTCTCAGGCTTCCATGTCTTCTCCCGTGACCTCCTGAATGTCCACCTCTTGAACATCAGACTGAGGCCTCATCTTCACTGTCACTTTCCAACCTTGTTGAAGATGGCTCGTTGTCAGGCTCAAAAAGCCTAAAATTTGCCCAGATGGCCACCAATTTTTCAACCCTTGTATTGGTCAGCTTGTTGCGTGCTTTGGTGTATGTGTTCCCAAACAAGGACCAGTTGCGCTCTGAGGCGGCTGATGTTGGTGGGATTTGGAGGATGATGATTGAGACAACAGGGGAAAGATCCTCAAAGTCCCTTCCACCAGGTGGCTGATGAGATATGTTGGCACGACTGCCATATTGCATCTCCATCCCAAAGCYCTTGCTTGGAAGTGTACTTCGCCAGACTGCCAAGAACCTTGCCCTCACTCAGGCCAAGGTGGCGAGACACGGTAGTGATGACACCATAGGCCTTGTTGATCTCTGCACCAGACAGGATGCTCTTGCCAGCRTACTTGAGGTCCAACATGTACGCTGCGGTGTGTATGGGCTTCAGACAGACGTCTTTTTGATGTATTTCAGAACTGCAGTTTCCTCTGCTTGGAGCAACAGTGAAGTGGGCCGGGTAGTACGGATTTCTTCTCTTACATCTGCAAGCAGTCTGAACATCAGACAGGATGGCATTGTCTCMCTCAATCTGTGCAATGGCTACTGCTATAGGTTTCAGGAGTTTAAGGCTGATTATCACTCTCTCCCAAAATACATCATCCAGGAGGATCCTCTTGRTGGGGCTGTCCATATCGGCAGACTGTGATATGGCCATTTCATGGAGAGACTCCTTCCCCTCCAGGTGACTGTCAAACATGATGACAACACCACCCCAATGGGTGTTGCTGGGCAGCTTCAATGTGGTGCTCTTATTCTTCTCACTTTGCTTGGTGAGGTAGATTGCTGCTATAACTTGATGACCCTTCACATACCTAACCATTTGCTTGGCTCTCTTGTAGAGTGTATCCATTGTTTTTAGTGCCATGATGTCCTTGAGGAGCAGATTCAATGCATGAGCAGCACAGCCAATGGGTGTGATGTGAGGGTAGGACTTCTCCACTTTAGACCAAGCAGCCTTCATGTTCGCAGCATTGTCTGTCACCAGTGCAAATACCTTCTGTGGTCCAAGGTGAATGATGTTTGCCTTCAGCTCATCAGCAATGTAGAGACCGGTGTGTCTTTTGTCCCTTGTGGCTGTGCTCTTGTAGAATACTGGTTGAGGGGTGGAGATGATTTAGTTAATTATTCCTTGCCCACGAACATTCGACCACCTATCAGAGATGATTGCAATACAGTCTGTTTTCTCTATGATTTGCTTGACCTTCAATTGAACTCTGTTGAACTCTGCATCCAGCAAATGAGTAGATAAAGCCTGTCTGGTATGAGGGGTGTATGCTGGGCGAAGAACATTCAGAAATCTTTTCCAACACACATTGCCTGTGATTATCAGAGGTGAACTAGTTGCATAACAGCTCGAGCAAGACATTCATCAGCATTTCTGACTACGTTCCTCCATTGAGTCAAACACTTCTGATTCCAGGAGGACCATGAGCTGTTGCTATCGATAAAGTGTCTGATTCCTAATTTTCACCTCAAATAGAAGTAGAGGGATTTGTCAGAGGTTGCTTGTTGTGAGCACTGAGGGACCTTTATGCACTTGGCCAGATGATTCTGCATCTTTGTTGCATCCTTCACATATGATTTAGCACAGAATTTGTGAATGTACACAGCTTTTCCTTCTACATTAGCTGCAGTGAAATGTCTCCACACATCAGATAGTGCCCATGGCATTTTCCTGTAAAGATTAGGGGGAAAAAATGAGTAAAAAACCCCAAATACAATTCCAAGTACAGATAGACAGGCCGTTCGATTAAACATCTCCTTTCTAAGATATTTAAAAAAAAATGCAACATGTAAGGAAACAGGTGAATTAACAGTCCTCAGTTAGCAGGCTCAAGCAAGCTAAAMCCCACATGGTAGCAAAAACTAACTAGCAGAAATTGTTAACAAGTTAGAAATGATTTAAACACACTTTGCTGTAGGCTACTATTTACTAGTTAACAAAAAATWATGTATGTCATATAAAATATATTCACCCCACCCAGTATTGTAATCAAAACTTACCAGAAAGCATGTAGTCCTTGGCTCAGACATTGTAGTAGTGAGGGCTCAATAGCATCTCATTAGCATGCAAGATCTTCAGAATCAGCTGTACATGTGATGTAAGAATACACTGTGCTTGCAGAGGGCTGCAATTCCACTGACTTGAGGATAGTTTAATTAACCAAAATATGCCACAAGACCTAGAATTGCCTTATGTGTATCCCACAAAAAAAGGTTCACTGTTATAAGCTAACTTTTTTTGATACATTTAAGCAAAATTCCCCAAATTCCAGGGCTTAACTTCCCATGGAAAAATTCCAGAAATGTACCAGAAAGTTTCTGACCCTTTGCAGCCGTAAGTGTGATGTCAGGGAAAGTTGTGTACGCAAGTTAACGTTTCCAAAAGCTAACCAAACAAAAACATCATTACTTTTATGATACGTGTTTGAGCTGTCATGTGCATTAGTAGCACAATTTCTAACTTATTTACATTCGTCTTTACGAAGAAGTCTTTATGTTGACTTCTTCATATTAATGTTGGTTTTAAGTTTTGGAGGACTTTTTTTTTAGCGGATGTACAATCATCACAAATTTAATTATGGAGCGTTTCAGGTCCCGAAGTGAACATAAACAGRAAATGAGGACCGAGGGACTTAAGTTGCTAACTTCCCTTGCATAGCTAATCATTTGGACCAACGACAAAGATGGCAGCAGGATTCCCAAAAGGGCATAAGACGAGGGTAAGTGGAGGAGGGTGTGTCTTTTGYGAGTTTGAAACGCAGTCATTGTCTGCTGGACATTGGCCAATCAAATAAGGGTTGGGGGGGTTGATGCTCGTTGGCTATTGATATTCAAGAGGGACATCAGTGGACTCTAAACTGGAGAACAACCAATTAGGACCCATTGTGGGCTCCATTGGCCATTAAGGTAAAGGTGATATAGATAGCCTACCTTGAAGACCTTGCTTAACTTAGTTTGATCAATAGATTCCACCACCCTGAACATCTGTGTACAACTCCTGTAAATGTTGTTCATTTTGGTGTATTTAGTTCATCGTTGCCATTGTTTTATATATTACAGTTCATATAAAGTTGTAAGGATGCATCGATTGAGAAGACATGTGGCCCAATCGTTAACTAAAGGAACCTAACCTTACTCCTGTAGTCAAGGACTTTACATGTTCTGTTTAAAGGCGAGTTGGCTCGAAGTGAAAACAGCCAAATACTCAATATAAACGTGAATCGATTCTCAATTGTGGTACGTTTCTAGAACATAAATCCCTCCACTTTCATCATATTAAAATATTTCACAAATGCAAAATAAACACTTAATGTACACACTGTTTTAAAACAGTTGCAGCCAACAGTATTATTCAGTAACAACATCTTTGTGGTCCTCCTGTTTAGTCATTTACACATGTGTTCAGAGACGCAGACAGAGTGGACTAGCTGTGATAATTAACTGTCTTCCATCTGTCTTCTGTAAACAAGCGCTGTAACATGGAAATATGGCCATGTGGAAACCCTATAAATGTGTGTATTCATTTAACCTTTTGTTTTATGAAAATAATTTCTCACTGATATGAAAGATGAAGTCCTTATGCTTCTGAAACCGCTTCTCTCTAAATACCCTAGGTTATATCAGCTGTGTCGGTGAACCCCTCCCCTTCTCCCTAAATCCCCTACAATGTGGGGATCTCATGCTTGGTAATAACTACATGTATATACCACTTGCATCCTTGGAACAATAAAGTTATATTATATTCTAATCAATCCATAGGCTTCATTGATGCCATTCAGTGTCTTGAAGTCAATACAACCAGCTATTATAGCGGAGGTTCATATCTCAATGTGATTGGTCACCCAGCGTTCGCCGCTTGTGATTTGCATAAAGTTGAGAAATGCCAAACTTTTTTACCGCCTCCCACAGGCGAAGAATTTGGTCTCGCTCCCCGTCACAACTTAGCCTATTGTTCTGACTTGGTGGTGCACATGTAGCYTATAGCCTGTTTTAGAGAAATGTCATCATCAAATATTGTAAGAGCTTTCATTGTCTGCTTATATGCCCCCGTTATTTATCCTACAGTTCTGACTTGGTGTACAGGGAGAATAATACTGTAAGAATGGCCCATGTTCTGAATTCTGTCGCTGTACATTTCAAAAGTGCTGAACAAACACATTAATGTCTTAATCAAAATGACGGCTTCACTCTCATCCACTCATCGTTCCCTTGTGCCATAGTTTCTACATCTTAATTGTTATATTGCTTATCATTTGTATCTTATTTTAGGCAATGTTGGAATGATTTTATTGTTTTGCTTACTTTGTGTATTATAATCATATGTGCTTTTCTCCACGAGGAGGAGATACTATATAATGTTGTTGGGTCTGTAACCATGTTTGCCAGTGACAGTCTCTTCCCATTCAAATATTTTTGTTTTCAACAAAAAGTTCAATAATAGACAATAATAGACAATAATTTCAGTAATAGACAATAATTTCAGTTGATATTGCGATGGTTGTTTTGTTTGCTCAATGCGCTGTCTGTGCGTCGGTATATTGTCAATAAAAGTGGATTCCTCGTGATTTGTATTTTCCTTCATTTTTCGACCACATAAGCCTAACAAAATGGTGTGTAGTGGCTTTGCATCTAAAAAATGTTTATTTTTGCACAACTAAGATTTACATGCTAAAATCGCCACTGATCACCAGTAGCAGAGCAATCCAAATGTCAAACAACTGTTAAAACATGTTGCTAGAATATTTTACACAAACGTTTTCATCATGGAGTTACTTGTAGACTTCTAGGTTGATACATTGTTGCAGACAGTGGTTACATACAATTGTGTAAAGTCCAGCGATTTACATGCGGATTTGAATATATTTTTTGCCACCCTTGCTTCTCGCCTGGCTTGTGAAGAAGTTGCTTGCTGGTCTCTACGGCGCATGCTCCATGTAGAAGCCTTGTATTTAGTCCCGTCGGCAAATATAAATAAATGTAACGTCGTTTCCAATTTTGATAGACTTTTGATGGTAGCTAAACTGTTACGGCAACATTGCTCTTCTTAGTTGTTGAAATTACACTGGCGTTGCAGATTAAATACTTTTTACGAATTAACGGGTCAAACCAGGAAGTTATTTCTATAATGCCCAGCGTGCATTTCGTTTGTGTGAATAATACATCAAGTTATAAAGCATTGACACTTGTCAAACTTCACTATTTATTTGCAGTGGCGGACTGTTATGTATGTGTGTGATATATCCGCAGTATAGAGCTTTGCTTTGTTTTTCATTTAACCATGACTATGAATGGTAAGCCCGAGAACTCGGTCGGAACGGTTTCGTTTCAATTGTTAGTACACTCTGGTTTCTCTTCAGATCGCATAAATCTTTCGCCTTTTACTAAARATTTCCGTGGAGAGGAACATTATGAGTATCAACTAATTTTTTGATGCCCGGCTTCACGGCTGGGCTTCCTACACTTGTAAAAAAAAAAAAAAAAAATCAAATTTGGATTATGAAGAAATGTTTGACATCGGGTGTCCCATCCATTTGGACACCCCTAAGGGTTCTGGTACCCTTGGTTGAGAACCACTGGTGCAGGCAATGTGTACGTTGTGTGTAGCAGTAGCTTACCAGTGAGAAGGAGGAATGAAGTGTGTGGGGCTGGTGATGTTGAGAGGGGGGGCGTAGGCTGCTTTGACCCTGTCCTGGCCCATTGTGTGCAGGTAAGAGGTGTCCCTGTCATAGTCCCAACGGAACCCATCGCTATTGTTGGTTAAGGGCTTGTAAGTATTGTATTCAGCGCATGTGTCATATCATTGATTAGAGTTTGATCTTGTGTTTTCAGATTTGTGAAAGATGGGAGGAATGAAGGAGAGGAGACAATGAAGGAGAGGAGATGAAAGTGACAGGAATAAGATGCCTAAGGCCTTTTCAAATACACATGCAGGCACACCCACAACTGACTCAACAGAGTGAGAGAGTAATCAATACATTAGTGGATCTACAGTATCTCACTAGACTGGCCAGGACAGGAACTGTAGTTGAGCTGTAAAACTGAGTGGGACAAGAGTCCTGTAGCGCCCTCGCTGTTTATGTGCTGTACATCAACATCTAACTATACAGTGTACAGTGGCTTGCGAAAGTGTTCACCTCCCTTGGCAATTTTTCCTATTTTGTTTCCATACAACCTGGATTTTTTTTTTTGGGGGGGTTGTATCATTTGATTTACACAACATGCCTACCACTTTGAAGATGCAAAATATTTTTTATTGTGAAACAAAACCAGAAATAAGACGAAAAAACTTGAGCGCATAACTATTCACCACCCCCCAAAGTCAATACTTTGTAGAGCCACCTTTTGCAGCAATTACAACTGCAAGTCTCTTGGGGTATGTCTCTATATACTTGGCAATCTAGCCACTGGGATTTTTGCCCATTCTTCAAGGCAAAACTGCTCCAGCTCCTAGGTTGGGTTCCGCTGGTGTACAGCAATCTTTAAGTCATAGCATAGATTCTCAATTGGATTGAGGTCTGGGCTTTGACTAGGCCATTCCAAGACATTTAAATGTTTCCCCTTAAACCACTCAAGTGTTGCTTTAGCAGTATTCTTAGGGTCATTGTCCTGCTGGAWGGTGAACCTCCGTCCCAGTCTCAAATCTCTGGAAGACAAAACAGGTTTCCCTCAAGAATTTCCCTGTATTTTGCATCATGCATCATTTCTTCAATTCTGACCAGTTTCCCAGTCCCTGCCGATGAAAACATCCCCACAGCATGATGCTGCCACCATGCTTCGCTGTGGGGATGGTATTCTCGGGGTGATGAGAGGTTTTGGGTTTGCGCCAGACACAGCGTTTTCCTTGATGGCCAAAAAGCTACATTTTAGTCTCATCGTTTSGGGAGTCTCCCACATGCCTTTTGGCGAACACCAAACATGTTTGCTTATTTTTTCTTTAAGGCTTTTTTCTGGCCACTCTTCCGTAAAGCCCAGCTCTGTAGAGTGTACGGCTTAAAGTGGTCCTATGGACAGATACTCCAATCTCCGCTGTGGAGCTTTGCAGCTCCTTCAGGGTTATCTTTGGTCTCTTTTGTTACCTCTCTGGGTGGTTTGAGCCCTGATTTCTGATCGGCTGAAAGCCATGGTATATCAGTCCGTATACCACGGGTATGACAAAACATTTATATTTACTGCTGTAATTACATTGGTAACCAGTTTATAATAGAAAATATKGCTTCTCAGGGGTTTGTGATATATGGCCAATATACCACGGCTAAGGGCTGTGTCCAGGCACGTGCATAAGAACAGCCCTTAGCCGTGGTATCTTTTGGCCATATAACACACCCCTTCGGGGTTTATTGCTTACATATATACTTAGCTGATAGTTTATTAGGTACACCACCCCATTCACAGAAATGGATCACTCCTACAGACAGTGGCCGTGGCTTGCTATATCGAGCAGACAGACAGGCGTCAAGAATGAATTTGCAAACCGAGTGACCTAAGTGACTTTGACCGTGGTATGATCATCGGTGCCAGGCGCCAGTTCCAGTATCTCAGAAATCGCCGGCCTCCTGGGCTTTTCATGCACAACAGTGTCTTCGGTTTACTGAGAATGGTGCCACAAACTATATAATAAATCCCCTTTGTGGGGAAAAACTCTTTCTGATTGGCTGGGCCTGGCTGCCAAGTGGGTGGGCCTATGCCTTCCAAGGCATTTTAGCCAAGAGAGACGGCATGCATAGCATTGATATTAGTCCTCTGATTACAGTAGAGCAAGACAGTAACCTCTTAAAAGTCTTGTTTTGAATGCTTCATGATGCAATAACTATTTATCACATGCGCCGAATACAACTGGTGTAGACTTTACAATGAAAAGCTTGCTTTTGCGCCCTTATCAACGACGCAGTTGAAAAATAATAGTATAAATAAAATAATAATAATAATAGAATAGGCGTTATGAATACACCCCCGTTCTTTTGGTTTCTGATATTTACATTCAGTCAGCAAGAGCATGCTGTAGTAGTTTAATAAAATGCTCTACATAAGTATACAACAAGCTATTGTAGACCTAGTCTCGCTTTTCTTGGGACTCCAGGAGATAAAGAGAAATTATTAGGAATAATATGAAATGACAGTCAGTTTAGGATAAACATATCTCTCGCAATAAAGGAAGACAACAATTCGTAGGCATACAGATAGTCCAGCCGTATATCTCACTGGTCATCCCTAAAGCCAACACCTCTTTGGCCGCCTTTCCTTCCAGTTCTCTGCTGCCAATGACTGGAACAAATTGCAAAAATCGCTGAAGTTTGCGTCTTATATCTCTGTGACGTAGAAGTCCGCCACTGGCCGCGGGCAACATTTGGTACTTTAACGCACGCACACATTCATCACTCCTCTCTGCTCCGTTATCAGATAAGTTAACAATGTGGGTCGACACACAAGTTAACTTCTCTATCTTAGTATATACATTTCACACTTACGTCAGTAACCGGTTATGATATAAAGAAATAAACAGACAAGTGTTCATATTTAATATAAGTAATATTTATGATACTTATCGATGTTATGGATGAGCGCATTGTTTGTTCTGTTCCTCTCTCTCTCCATCTCTGTAGCTTCCGGGTATGCTGGATAAGGACCCGAGCTAAGGGAATTGGGCTGAATTAGTGCCTGTCCCGAATGGCTCATTAATGTAAATGGGCATATTGAAAGACAYWRTGTCAGTAGGGATGTAATTTTGTAAATGTTAGATTGGGATATTGTTTCATAAAAAAACGTGTTGCAATGTACATACTTTCTGTTTAGTTGAATGGAAAATGTAGGTTTGAATAGGTAATTGCTTAATTAATTAGTGTTAATTGTTCTGAGGGGAGGGGCTACCCCTACAAAAGGAGCCTCTCTTTCAGTTCATGGAGAGGCATTTTGGATTGAGCTATTGATGGGGCAGCATTGTGTTAAGCTGTCCCATAAGGTAGACGTTGGATGGCAGTACTGTTGTTCTTGTTCCGGAATCACTATGTAAATAAACACCCAAGCACAGAAGAACCTTTGCGGCTCCGCCATCTTTTTTATTTTGATAGAGGTTAGGTTTTCCAGTTTAGCCTTCTGGCCTACTCTACGTGATAATCTCCCTCACTAACTTTAAGCATCTGCTATCTGAACAGCTTACCCATCGTTGCAGCTGTACACAGCCCATCTGTAAATAGCCCATCCAACTAGCTACCTCATCCCCATAATGTTTTTATTTACCTTTTTTGCTCTTTTGCACACCAGTATTTCTACTTGCACATCATCTGCACATCCATCACTCCAGTGTTAATTTGCTAAATTGTAATTACTTCACTACTATGGCCTATTTATTGCCTTACCTCCTTACTCCATTTGCACACACGGTTTATAGATTTTTCTATTGTGTTATTGACTGTACTTTTGTTTATCCCATGTGCAACTCTGTGTTTTTTGTCGCACTGCTTTGCGTTATCTTGACCAGGTCGCAGTTTTAAATGAGAACTTTTTTCAACTGGCCTACCTGGTTAAATAAAGGTTAAATAATTTAAAAAAATAATAAATCCACATGGACTGTTGTCCTCCCCATTGGTGCTATCAGAAGTGTGACCATGGTCATCTCTCACAGGGAATTATCAGTTACTAGTTCTGACATGTACAGAACTAGTAACTGATAATTCCCTGTGAGAGATGACCATGGTCATAGTAATTACATAGAGGATAGTAATGGATGTACAGAACTAGTAACTGATAATTCCCTGTGAGAGATGACCATGGTCATAGTAATTACGTAATGGATGTACAGAACTAGTAACTGATAATTCCCTGTGAGAGATGACCATGTTAGCAACTGCTCCAACACCCAATTTAATCCATTCACTTTTTTCCACATTGAGGAATCATCTCCTTTCGACTCCAAAATTCCATTGAACGTTTCTAGATTCTTCAACAGAGAGAGTGCAGAGAAACCCTGTAACGGCATTCTTCTTCCTCCTCTGATGAGGAGTAGTAGGAAGGATCGGAAGACCAATGCGCAGCACGTATCCATAATGACTTTTAATGAGAATGAATACGATAAAATACAAACTAACAAAGTGAAACAAAATGAAAACCGAAACAGTCCCGTAACGTGAAACACACAAACACTAAACAGGAAATAACCACCCACGAAACTCAGGTGKAAAAAGGCTACCTAAGTATGATTCTCAATCAGAGACAACTAACGACACCTGCCTCTGATTGAGAATCATACCAGGCCAAACGAAAAAAACAACATAGACAAACGAACATAGATAACCCACCCAACTCACGCCCTGACCACACTAAAACAAAACATAGATAACCCACCCAACTCACGCCCTGACCACACTAAAACAAAACATAGATAACCCACCCAACTCACGCCCTGACCACACTAAAACAAAGAAATAACAAAAGAACTAGGGTCAGAACGGGACAAACCCTTCAATTATTGAGGACTTTTTTCATCAGCTGTGGTCCTTAAGTAATTGTGCAACACCATGCTTGTTGTTGTGATAAACCACAGATTTTGTTGGCGCTTTCAAGACAACTGGGAACTCGAGGACAAATCAAGACGTCAGTGATCTTCAGGTCGGAAAGTTGGAGCTCTAGAAAGATGCTTGAGTTTCCGACTGAATTCAGAGTTGGATGACAGTTCAAAACGATTTTCCCAGTCGGAGCCAGTTCTTTTCCCAGAACTCTCAGTTGTCTTGAACACACTGAAGTCTGAAATTTCCCAAGTTCCCAGTTGTTTTGAACGCAGCATTTCTACCACTGTTCTTGTTGGGCGCTAGCTCCCCATTTTATCACTACAAGCGCTATTTGATTCACCAGATAATCTACACACCCACGTTCTGAATATGTCAAGGACAAAGAGGGACGGATCAAACAGCCAATGGATAGGTAAAACGAAATGCTCGGCCAGCTGGGCTCAGCAAGGATAATGAGCTAGAGAGAGCAGGGTTGTACACAAGTTACACATTTTATTTATTTAATTTCACCTTTATTTAACTAGGCAAGTCAGTTAAGAACAAATTCTTATTTACAATGACGCGCTATCAAAGTGCGTGTGTCTACTAGCGGATGGTGACTGGGGGATTTAAAAATTAAGATAGAATCGAAGTACTAATATGTAAATATAGGATCAAAACACACACTACAACAAGAGAGACAACCCACACAACATAAATTAGAGACGCTAAGACATAACAATATAGCAATGGCAGTCAACGAACGATAAGCACAGTGCCATAGTCGGTAATGCAACAACAACATAACAACAACATGGTAGCAACACAACATGGTAGCAGCACAAAACATGGTACAAACATTATTGGGCACAGACAACAGCACAAAGGTCAAGAAGGTAGACACAACAATACATCACACAAAGCAGCCACAACTGTCAGTAAGAGTGTCYATGATTGAGTCTTTGAATGAAGAGATTGAGATAAAATTGTCCAGTTCGAGTGTTTGTTGCAGCTCGTTCCAGTCGCTAGCTGCAGTGAACTGAAAAGAGGAGCGACCCAGGGATGTGTGTGCTTTGGGGACCTTCAACAGAATGTGACTGGCAGAACGGGTGTTGTATGTGGAGTATGAGGGCTGCAGTAGATATCTCAGATAGGGGGGAGTGAGGCCTAAGAGGGTTTTATAAATAAGCATCAACCAGTGGGTCTTGCGACGGGTATACAGAGATGACCACTTTACAGAGGAGTAGAGTGAAGTGCAGTGATGTGTCCTATAAGGAGCATTGGTGGCAAATCTGATGGCCAAATGGTAAAGAACATCTAGCCTCTCGAGAGCACCCTTACCTGCCGATCTATAAATTATGTCTCTACACATAGTAGAATTCAATAACTAAATTCCAAAATGCTGACAAATACTGACATTTTATCTATTACAAATTACATGACCCTCCCCTCGACGAAATAAAAAAACTAAACACTCCCCCTGACTGAAAATGAAAAAGCATGACCCTCCCCATTTTCCTACGGGTAACAATTGCGTAAATTTCGACCAGTCCCTAAACACTTCAACATGAATGTGGATGCTACTATGATTACGGATAATCCGGAATGAATCATGATTAGTGAGAAAGTTAGATGCACAAATATCATACCCCCYCAAAAATGCTAACCTCCCCTGTTATTGTAATGGTGAGAGGTTAGCATGTCTTGGCGGTATGATATAAAATGCTAACCTCCCCTGTTATTGTAATGGTGAGAGGTTAGCATGTCTTGAGGGTATGATATAAAATGCTAACCTCCCCTGTTATTGTAATGGTGAGAGGTTAGCATGTCTTGGCGGTATGATATAAAATGCTAACCTCCCTGTTATTGTAATGGTGAGAGGTTAGCGTGTCTTGAGGGTATGATATAAAATGCTAACCTCCCCTGTTATTGTAATGGTGAGAGGTTAGCATGTCTTGAGGGTCTGATATTTGTGTGTCTAACTTTCTCACTCATTATTCACGATTCATTACGGATTATCCACATTAATGTAGAAGTGTTTAGAAACATATTCTATTAAAAGTTACAATAAAAGTTACTCCAAAATGACACTACATTATTTACCATTAATTTCTATTGGGCACAAAATATTTGGAAACGCAACCAAAACAAACAGCAAATGCATCCAACATTTTTTTGGAGTCAAAAGCTTGATGTAGTCATTGCTTTTTATGAAAATTGGGACCAAATACTTCACTTTTCCCTACTTTAATACACATATAACTGAATTTGTCCCAATACTTTTGGGCCCCTAAAATGGGGGACTATGTACAAAAAGTGCTGAAAATAGCCTTAAATGAAAGCTGACAGTCTGTACTTTATATMATTTAAAATCCAAAGTGCTGGAGTACAGAGCCAAAACAACATATTTGTCACTGTCCCAATACTGTTGGAGCTCACTGTATGTTGCCAACCGTTTTATAAAGCAATAAYGCCCTCAAACCCGGGGATTATCGTGTGATAACTCCCGACTAAGGGCTGTTCTTAGGCCCAAGGCGAAATCGAGTTGTCACACGATAATCCCCAGGTGCCTTAATGCTTAAATAATCAATGAGAGGGATAAATATATTGGAAAGAAAGGGRCTTACATCTGTATATTAGAAGATGATACTGACTAATAGTGATTTGAATAATTATATACATTTTGAAATCGCTAGAAGTACATNACATCTGTATATTAGAAGATGATACTGACTAATAGTGATTTGAATAATTATATACATTTTGAAATCGCTAGAAGTACATATTTTTTTGTTTTAATTGATCACTTTCAGAGCAATAGGATCAAAGCAATAGGCTGCAACTGTCACGACTTCCGCCGAAGTCGGTCCCTCTCCTTGTTCGKKCGGYGKTYGRCGTCACCGGCCTTYTAGCCATCGCGGATCCACTTWTMATTTTCMATTTGTTTTGTCTTTGTCTTACATACCCGATTTCAATCCCCTAATTACTTGTTCATTATTTAAACCTCTGTTCCCCCATGTTTGTTTGTGAGTGATTGTTTGTATGTTATACGGTCCGTTATGTGGGCTTGCCTTATTGTATTGTATTTGCCTATTTTGAGTAAATGACGTTTATTTACTCATATCTGCTGTCCTGCGCCTGACTCCTCTACTCAAGCTACACACAGACCTCTTAACAGCAACACTGAACATGTGAGTCAAAGTTTGTGTGTGTGTGCGCGTGCGCCTGCATGCTTTTATCATATATTGTGTGTGTGTCTTATGTTTTTCTTATTTGTTTCCTGTATGTTTCTCATATATTGTGAGTGTGTGTGGTGTATTGGAGGAGGTGGACATTACCCACAGTTAGCTCCTACAGTGTGGAGACTTCTCTTCCTTTGACTGGGACGACCATTGATCCGACACAGGCTGGAGCTCATCAAGGACATTACCGAGACAGCTATCAAAGGACATGACCGAGACAGCTATCAAAGGACATGACCGAGACACATATCAAAGGACATGACCGAGACAGATGTGAAAGGACATGACCGAGACAGCTGTCAAAGGACATGACCGAGACAGCTGTCAAAGGACATGACCGAGACAGCTCCCCCGAAGAGAGATGTCTCGGTAATGTCTTTGATAGCTGTTTCGGTAATGTCCTTTTGATAGATGTCTCGGTCATGTCCTTTGATAGCTGTCTCGTCATGTCCTTTGACAGCTGTTGCGGTCTGTCTTTGAT
>NW_019946087.1:0-27031 GCF_002910315.2 Salvelinus sp. IW2-2015
ACGCTGCGTGTTGGTCTGATCCTGTTACGACACCTCTCTTCCTGCTGAAGTAGAGGGAGCTGCTGTTACATGGACAGATCCCTGTAGAGACTGGCCTGGACATAATCCCGTGTAGATGACTGGCCTGGACAACTATCCCTGTTAGAGACTGGCCTGGACGAATCCCTGTAGAGACTGGCCTGGACAGGATCGCTCTGTAGATTACTGGCCTGGGACAGATCCCTGTAGAGAGCTGGCTTGGACGATCCTGTATCGAGAATGGCCTTGGAAGATCCCTGTAGAGACTGGCCTTGGACAGATCCCTGTAGATGATCGGTCTGCTCAGATGCTTGTAGAGACTGGGCCTGGACAGATCTGTGGAGACCTGGCCTGGACAGATTCCCTGTAGAGATGGTCTGGGACAAATCTGCAGAAACATGGCCTGGACAATCCTCTGTAGACGGTGCTGGCTGGAGGATCCTGTAGAGACTGGCTGGACAAATCTCTGGTAGAGACTGGCTCCTCGCAGACATTTTGAACAGCAGGACCCCACTGGATCTACACCCCTCAGCACAGTAGCGCCGGTCTTCCGCCGGCACCTGCTCTGGTGGAGCGAGCTGGGATCTCAAGTCAAGTCTTTTTCCCCCTCTGTGTCTGGGGATGGGGATCTCAGTCCAGTTTTGTCCCCTCTGTGTTGGGGATGGGGGATCTCAGTGCTGCTGCATTCAGTAATGTTCTGATGACGTGTTGCAAGGAACCTGTTTTGGCTTGTAGAATCCAGCCTATATGCGTGCGATGCTATTTCGGTTGGCCCTGACACTCTTTGCTGTTCTATCTACTGAGGGCCATTGTTGGAATTCTTGACTTGATGCCCTTCCCATTGAATTGTGGGATTAAGGAGGATATTCAATCTGTGCCTAGTAGCAGAGTTCCATCATACCTACTGTATACCCTAACATATCTCTTATACCACTCATACCTGCTGTATACCCTCCATCATACCTGCTGTATATCCTCGTCATCAATACCTATGTATATCCTCCATCATAGCCTACTGTATACCTCCATCAATACGTACTGTATACCCTCCAGTCATACCTACTGTATACTCCCTCCTCATAGCTCTGTTACCTCCATCAACCCTGCTTGTATACCTCCATATACCTTACTGTATACCCCGTATACTTAGTATATCCTGTCCTATACTCTGTCTCCTATCATGACTTATATACCCTCCATCAACCTACTGTATACCTCCATCATACTGCTGTATACCTCATCATACCACTGTAATACCCCATCCCACCTTATGTCCTCTCATCATACCTGATGTATACCTGTCATCATACCTTATGTTACCCCTCCATACCGATTACCTCAAGCTGTTATCTCCATCAATTGTATACCCTCCAGCACACCTGATGTATACCCTCTCATACTACATACCCTAAAACTTGTATACCCTCTCCATCATCACCTACTGTATACCCTCCATCATACTACTGTATACCCCATCCTCGTATCATCATACCTACTGTAAACCTCAGTATACTTACTTTTATACCATCCATCATACCTGCTTGTATACCTCTCCATCATACTTATATTACCCGTCATGATACCTCTGTATACCCTCCATCAACCTGCTGTATCCTCCATCATACTACTGTATACCTCTGCCATCGCCACTTTATGTAGCTCCATCATACGCTGATGTATACCGCTTCATCATATCTTTATGTACGCTCCATCATACCTGAATGTATAACCCTCAGCACAACCTGATGTATCCCTACATCATAACCTACTGTATACCTCCAGCACACTGATTGTAATACCTCATCATACACTTTCATGATACCTACCTGATAACTGTACCATCCATCAGCACTGCTGTATACCTCGCATCATACCTACTGTAAAACCTTCCAGTATACTTACTGTAATCCCTCCATCATACTGCTGTATACCTCCATCATACCTTATATACTCCTACTGCATACCTACTGTATACCTCGGCATCCATAACTGCTGTATACGCTCCATCATACTACTGTATAGCCCTCCAATCCACCTTACTGTACCTCCTCTGCTTGCTCATCATACCCTTATTGTACCTTCCATCATACCTGTAGTACCTCCACTCACTGATGACTGCTTCATACGGTATTCCTCCAGCACACCTATGTATACCTCCATATACGTATCCTGCATATACCTCGCTGAGACCTCTGTATACCTGCATCCATCTATCTTAACCCTCCATCACAACCCTTCTGTATCCCTCACATCTATTGAGCCCTATGCCTGATGTATACCTCACTCAACCTACTGTATATCCCTACCCTCTATACCTCCATATGTGCGATACCCTCCATCATACCTGATGTATACCTCCATCATACCTACTTGTATCCCCTGACAGTATACCTCTGTATACTCCATCATACCTGCTGTATACCTCACACTCATGTACCTCTAGCTGCTTATACCTCCATCATCACTACCTACTACTTATGTACCTATCATATAGCTGCTGTTCTCGGCTTAACCTATGTACATCCATCATGGCTGCTGTATACCTCCACATGCAAGCGATACCCTGATTTGTATACCCTCATCATGACCTGCTGTATACCCTCCATCCATACCTACTGTATATCCCTCCATCATTACCTTATGTACCTCCATCATAACCTGCTGTATACCCTCCATTTCGCCTAACCTTCATCTGTATACTTACCTCCATCATGCTGCTGCTCATACTCCTCGCATATGCCTCTTATCCTCACATCATACCACTGTTTACCCTTCCATATAGAGATACCTCCGCCTACATGTATCCTCACTACTATTCCCTCCATATCCTGTACTCTTTAACCTGTGTATACCACTCCTACTTTACCTCATCATACCTCGCGTACCTTACCGTGTACCCTCCATCATACCTACTGTGTACCCTCATTGTTAACCCTCCATCATACTGATACTCCAATACCCTGTTACTCTTACCTTATCTCCATTAGATTACCTCAGTTTCATTGTTATCATAAAGTTTCAATTTCGCTTATCACTAGTAATTCAATTTGTTATCACTGTAGTTTTCATATACAATTATCCACTGTAATTAACACTAGACAGGGGTATCCAAACTCTGGAGGTTCCAGATTTGCTGGTTTTTGTTCTAAGCCTGAGTAAGTAATTGATCCACCTGGTGTCCGCAGGTTAAATAGTCCCTGATTTAGAACGGGAGAATTAAAAACATGCAGTCAAACTGGCACGAAGGTCCAGCATTGAATTTTGAGACCACTGACGCAAAGGTCTTTAGGTTGTACATTGGTCTGCCATCTAGTGTGGGATTCAATAATACATCAGTGATAATCGTGTCCACATGCTGCTGACTTGGTAAAGTCTTCCAGACTTTCCTCATCTTACACGTAAAACCATATTCCCATAATCACTTAACACGAGATGAAATGTTTAATGAAGTGAGTTATAATATATTTTTTAATGTACTTCTTAATTGAGCAGCTTACAAGCCTTTATCATTTAGAGCAGTGTATAGTCTCAAATGGATGTGGATGGAGTCAACCGACAATACAAACAGACAGGAAACAGAATTCTTGCTCTGTTTATTTATTATTAAGACCTACTTCTACGAGAAAGAGAGGATGGAAGAGAGAGAGCAAATCTGAGAGGTTTAGACCTCACTTCATACAGAGCCAGAGAGGATGGAAGAGAGAGAGAACATCTGAGAGGTTTAAGACCTCACTTCATCACAGAGAAGAGAGTGATGGATAGGAGAGAGAGAACATTGAAGAGGTTTAGACCTCATCTCATACGAGACGATGAGGATTGGGAGAGAGAGAGAACATCTAGAGGTTTAGACTCACTTCATACAGAGACAGAGAGGATGGGAGAGCAGAGAGACATTGAAGAGGTTTAGACCGTCACTTATAAGAGACAGGAGAGGATGGAAGAGAAGAGAACATCTGAGAGGTTTAGACTCACTTCATACAGAGACAGAGAGGATGGATAGAGAGCGAGAAAATCTGAAAAGGTTTAGAACGCTCACTTCAGTACAAGACCGGAGAGATGGAAGAGAGGAGAGAATCATCTGAGAGGTTTAGAATTCAAGCAGCTGGTGCCCCTGGTTGGCGCGCGATTCATACAGCAGGAACCAAGTACGTCTTCTGCCTACGCCCCTCTTCTGATTCCTTCTGAGCGTGTTTCGGCAACTCTACTTGGTGACACACGAAGCCGCAGAGGTTTCAGTAACGATATGAACCTTGCTAAGGACGGTGAAGGAGAGAAAATTCAGGGACATAGCGTTCAAGCAGGGGCCAATGTTGTTATCAATTTTTAATTGAATTGGAAATGGTGCCTGTACTGAATAGACACGTTAAATAATGCTGTTGATATGGTCTCTGAGAAGGCATAGTTTTCAGTATGGACACGGCTCAAGTTTTTGCCATTTTAAATGGTCATACCCATATTAATCAGGGAACACCCCACCAGATGGGAGCAAAAACACCTCAAAGAAATTGAAGAATGGTGCGCGACCGTTGTCGTTCACTAAACCGTTGTGAAACGTTAGCGCAACGTTTATCATTGAATGTGTCCCAGGTTTTAAACATAATGCCGTATGGTTCTGCTACGTGATGGCTAGCCTTCACTCATTTAAATATGCTCAGTAATATGAATTGATCTATACAAAATCCTCCAAAAATCCAGTTGTCAAAACAACAAAGAGAGTTTGTGTTTGATGGAATGGAAGTTCACTACAGCACCTTGCAGATGTATAGCCTATTCAGAGTCTGATTAATGAATACACGTACCTGTAAGCAAGGCGCCTCACTCGTAGGATAGTTTGGAATATGTCATTGTTCTTGATAACAAAGTATCTCCCACAATCGATAGTCAGGGTCACAATATCTGAACCTGTGATTCGTTCTGATATTTTTTTTCCATGTTAGATAATTGTGCACGCACAGGGGTATTCTGCCTTTACTGTTCCAGTGGAATCAAATGCACTTTTGTAACTGTAGAGCTATCTCCTGATAGAGAAATGGAAATGAAATCAGACATTTTTGTAATTTGTGACTTTATTGTAATAGGGAGGGTCTATAAATGGAAGGGAGGGTGATATTGAACAGAGAGATCTATATCTGAATGTAGACATACCTTTATTTATACAATATACCACACCCCATTCCATGAATTAACTTTGACCTATAAGCATCATAACCGGACAACATCAGCCAGCTTATCCTAAAGTGGCTGAACATACCCCATCTCCCTTGTAAAAGATATAGCTGACACAGACTGATGAAGAGACACACTGCTCCCTTACGTTAGCTCACCTCTAGAGAGTCAGACAAGTGGATTTTGAGTTGTTGAGAGGTGACAGTAAATGGTCTTACTCTGTTCAGAGGAGACAGTGAATGGTCTATCGTGTTGAGAAGGAGAACAGTGAATGGTCTATGCGTGTTGAGAGGAGACAGTGGAATGGTCTAATCATGTTTGAGAGGAGACAGTGAATGGTCTATCGTGTTGAGAGGAGACAGTAAATGGTCTTTCCTGTTGAGAGGAGACAGGTGAATGGTCTATCGTGTTGAGATGAGACGTGAATGGTCTATCGTGTTGAGATGAGACAGTGAATGGTCTATCGTGTTGAGAGGAGACAGTGAATGGTCTCTCGTGTTGAGGGAGACAGTGAATGGTCTATCGTGTTGAGAGGAGACAGTGAATGGTCTATCGTGTTGAGAGGTGAGCGTGAGGGTCTTTCCTGTTGAGAGGAGACAGTGGAATGGTCTATTCGTGTTGAGAGGAGACAGTGAATGGTCTATCGTGTTGAGAGGAGACAGTGAATGGTCTATCGTGTTGAGAGGAGACAGTGAATGGTCTATCGTGTTGAGAGGAGACAGTGAATGGTCTAGTCGTTGGGTTGAGAGGAGACAATGAAATGGTCTATCGTGTTGAGAGGTGACAGTGAATGTTCTATCGTGTTGAGAGGAGACAGTGATGGTCTATCGTGTTGGAGGAGACAGTGAATGGTCTATCCTGTTGAGAGGTGAGTGAAGGTTTCTTTGTTGAGAGGTGAGAGTGAAGGGTCTTCCTGTGATGGTCAGAGCCTTCTGAAGCTGGGAGACGTGACTTTTAAATATTTGTTCTGCCAGACCGTGAAATGGACCGTCAGTCTCGCTCCAACTACTCTGACTTAACAAATATAACACTTTAACTGATTATCAGCTGCTTTGAATATGTTCTTGATTTTTAGGTCAGATGGAGAGAGACATGTAACCCATAAAGTCGTTATCAGCTGCTTTAAAATATTATTTGCTTTTAGGTCTTTATTCCTCCTCCATTTTAGATGGAGAGAGACAAGATGGAGAATACGTTGTCAACATCTTGTACATTTCTGTTCAAACTGCACAAAAGTTCAAGTATAACAAAAAAGTAATATTGTATATTTTGGGTGATTGATGCTTCTCATTAGCATAATGCCATGATAATTTAGGCTACTATACAACTGAACTTTATACAGGTTTAAATTTTAAATACATTTTAATTAATTATTTTGAAATGGAAGGAATCCCAAACAAATTTCTAAAATTAAATGGATTTTCTGGTGTTTTGTTTAAGTGCAGAGCATACACTTCATTAGACAGGTGTTTTATTATCATTTGCAGACGGGGTAACGGGCAGGAATGGGGGAAGGGGTTGAATACAGAGGAGGGGTAGAATACGGGGGGGGGGGGTGGAATACAAAAGAACCAATCATGTATCATGGCGCCGGAGAAGGTGGCTGACGTTTTACGTGCACCTAACCAACTGTGGGGTTTTTTATTGTTATTTTGCGTTGTTTGTAACTTATTTTTGTACTTATTGTGTACATAATGTTGCTGCTACCTTCACTTATGACGGAAAATAACTTCTGGACATCAGAACAGCGATTACTCACCACGAACTGGCAAAAGCTTTTTTTTCCGTTAACGAGTCTGACTAGCCCAACGTGAACGACATACTGCTTTCCCGGGAACAGGCCCAAATCCCCGTTGCGTGAAGAGAAGACAAAGAGAAAAAGAGGACGTGACATAAAAACTGTACTATCTTGTGTTTCACGGAGTCATGGCTGAACGACGACATTATCAACATACAGCTGGCTGGTTATGCGCTGTATCGGCAGGATAGAACAGCAGCGTCTGGTAAGACAAGGGGGGTGGTCTATGTATATTTGTAAACAACAGCTGCTGCACGATATCTAAGGAAGTCTCAAGGTTTTGCTCCCCTGAGGTAGAGTATCTCATGACAAGCTGTAGACCACATTATCTACCTAGAGAGTTTCATCTGTATTATTCGTAGCTGTCTACATACCACCACAGACAGATGCTGGCACTAAGACCACACTCAATGAGCTAAGCAATCAGGAAAATGCTCAACCAGAGGTGGCGCTCCTAGTGGCCTGGGGACTTTAATGCAGGGAAACTTAAATCCGTTTTACCAAATTCCTATCAGTATGTTAAATATGCAACCAGAGGGAAAAAAATTCAAGACCACTTCACCTCCACACACAGAGACGCATACAAAGCTCTCCCTCGCCCTCCATTTGGCAAATCTGACCATAATTCTAACCTCCTGATTCCTCCTTACAAGCAAAAACTAAAGCAGGAATCACTAGTGACGGTCGATAAAAAAGTGGTCAGATGAAGCAGATGCTAAGCTACAGGATTGTTTTGCTAGCACAGACTGGAATATGTTCTGTGATTCCTCCGAAGGCATTGAGGAGTACACCACATCAGTCATTGGCTTCATCAATAAGTGCATTGATGACGTTGTCCCCACAGTGACTGTACGTACATACCTCAACCAGAAGCCATGGATTACAGGCAACATCCTCACTGAGCTAAAGGCCAGAGTTGCCGCTTTCAAGGAGCGGGACTCTAACCCGGATGCTTATAAGAAATCCCGCTCTGCCCTCCGACAAACCATCAAACAGGCAAAGCGTCAATACAGGACTAAATTTGAATCATATTACAGCAGCTCCAATGCTCATCACGATGTGGCAGGGCTTGCAGACCATTACAGACTACAAAGGGAAGCACAGTCGAGAACTGCTCAGTGATACGAGCCTACCAGACGAGCTAAACTACTTCTATGTTCGCTTCGAGGCAAATAACACTGAAACATGCATGAGAGCACCAGCTGTTCGACGACTGTGTGATCACGCTCTCCGCGGCCGATGTGAGTAAGACCGTTAAACAGGTCAACATTCACAAGGCCGCAGGGCCAGACGGATTACCAGGACGTGTACTGTGAGCATGCGCTGACCAACTGGCAAATGTGTTCACTGACATTTTCAACCTCTCTGTAATACCAACATGTTTTAAGCAGACCACCATAGTCCCTGTGCCCAAGAACACTAAGGTAACCTGCCTAAATGACTACCGATCCGTAGCACTCACGTCTGTAGCTGTGAAGTGCTTTGAAAGGCTGGTCATGGATCACATCAACACCATTATCCCAGAAACCCTAGACCCACTCCAATTTGCATACCGCCCTAACAGATCCATAGATGACGCAATCTCTATTGCACTCCACACTGCCCTTTCCCACCTGGACAAAAGTAACACTTTTGCATCACTGCCTGGTATGGCAACTGCTCGGCCTCCGACCGCAAGGCACTACAGAGGGAGGTGCGTATGGCCCAGTACATCACTGGGGCCAAGCTTCCTGCCATCCAGGACCTCTATATCAGGCGGTGTCAGAGGAAGGACCTAAAAATTGTAAAAGACTCCCGCCACCCTCGTCATAGACTGTTCTTTCTGCTACAGCACGTCAAGCGGTACCAGAGCGCCAAGTCTAGTTCCAAGAGGCTTCTAAACAGCATCTACCCCCAAGCCATAAGACTCCTGAACATCTAATCAAATGACTACCCAGACTATTTGCATTGCCCGACCCCCCCCTACTCTCTGTTTTTATAATCTATGCATAGTCACTTTAATAACTCTACCTACATGTACACATTCTCTCAATTACCTCAACTAACCGGTGCCCCCGCACATTGACTCTGTACCGGTACCCCCCTGTATATAGTCTCGCTATTGTTTTTACTGCTGCTCTTTAATTACTTGTTTCTTTTATTTCTTATTCATATTATTTTAAACCGCATTATTGGTTAGGGGCTTGTAAGCAAGCATTTCACTGTAAGGTCTATACCTGTTGAATTCGGCGCATGTGACTAATACAATTTGATATCATTTGACAGACATACATGGACTTCCCTCTTTCTATCAGGTCACAGGAGATTGGCTTAATGCCAATGGGAGCGGACCAATGAAATGAGATGTGATATCCACAGTGTGCATAACCAAATGAGAGTTATTTAACGTCTGAATGGAGAATGGAACATGTCATGATAACATCATTAAACACTTCTAGTAATAAAACTCAGAAATAACATAATGAAATACTAGCAAGGTGAAAATGAATGAAGGAAGACATTTTATTCATATTTATAAAATCAGACTTATTGACGTAACAAACACAGAGCCTTCCATGCCATAAATGAGGATAAACCATTACATTCTACTGTGGACTGAAGAGGAAGCCATGCTATATTTGGAAAACCTTTTAGTTTGTGGTCTTATTTACCTACATGAGTTCAGTATATGTTCATGGTCCAGTGGGGTTTAGTGTATCAGTTCCTGGTGTTAACCTTCATGGTCCAGGTGAAGAGCTGAAACAGAATCAGACTCTATATACACTATCTATACACACTATCTATGCACACTATTCAGGCTGCATCACATCCGGACGTGATTGGGAGTCCTATAGGGCGGCGCACAATTGGCCCAGCGTCGTCCGGGTTTTGCCGGGGTAGGCTGTCATTGTAAATAAGAATTTGTTCTTAACTGACTTGCCTAGTTAAATAAAAAATGTAAATAAATCATACACAGGTTGTCAGTATACAGAACAATAACATGTCATATGTTGCTTTGTGTTCTGTTCATCACCACTCTATAACTCTATTGGACTGGTGTAGTGATATTGATCCTTCACATACTGTCCAGATGAACTTGTTACACATTTCACTCTAGAGTCAAGAACACAGAGGAACTGATGGGAATACCTGACTCCTCCCCAGAGGTCACAGCTGATTGGCTTAATGCCCATGAGACACAAGTCCCAACCAATGAAAGGAGAGTTTATACCTACAGTGTGCATATGCAAATGATAAACATTGCAGTGAATGTGTGAGGGTGGATGAGACCATGGGTTTCATAGTGGATGGAGTACCATGTAGTGTTGGAGGACAGCCACTACAGTAGTTATATGAGACACTCATGTCTCTGTCTTCCCTATACTGTCAGGCCCTGAATGTGGGGAGAAGAAGGCTGTCTTCCCTGTCCTGTCAGGCCCTGTATTTGGAGAGAGGAAGGCTGTCTTCTCTGTCCTGTCAGGCCCTGAATGTGGAGAGAGGAAGGCTGTCTTCTCTGTCCTGTCAGGCCCTGTATGTGGAGAGAGGAAGGCTGTCTTCCCTGTCCTGTCAGGCCCTGTATGTAGAGAGAGGAAGGCTGTCTTCCCTGTCCTGTCAGGCCCTGTATGTAGAGAGAGGAGGCTGTCTTCTGTCCTGTCAGGCCTGTAATGTGGAGAGAGGAAGGCTGTCTTTCCTGTCCTGTCAGGCCCTGTAGTGGAGAGAGGAAGGCTGTCTTCTCTGTCCTGTCAGGCCCTGTAGTGGAGAGAGAAAGGCTGTCTTCCCTGTCCTGTCAGGCCCTGTATGTAGAGAGAGGAAGGCTGTCTTCCTGTCTGTCAGGCCCTGTATGTGGAGAGAGGAAGGCTGTCTTCCCTGTCCTGTCAGGCCTGTATATAGAGAGAGGAAGGCTGTCTTCTTGTCCCTGTCAGGCCTGTATGTGGAGAGAGGACGTCTTCTCCCTGTCCTGTCAGGCCCTGTATGTAGAGAGAGGAAGGCTGTCTTCGCTGTCCTGTCAGGCCCTGTATGTGGAGAGAGGAAGGCTGTCTTCCCTGAACTGTCAGACCCTGTATGTGGAGAGAGGAATGTACAGGGAATTAAAACATCTGGAATTTCAGCCTGTTCAGGTGGGATGGGGTTTTTGGCCCACATCATGACATCACAATCTGATCTGATTATTCTGACCAATGATCAGTAATTTTATTTGCATATGTTTCTTCTTACTTTGAAGGGATAAATGGGGTAGGCTCTAGAGTCTATAGGATCCTATCAACCAATCAGGGCTGTATATGTAATTATATTTAAAGTTGTATCAAGACACCCACACGATCAGACTGAACATTTCAATGGCAAAAGGAGGCTCAGGGAAATAAATGACACACAGACATTTATGAGACATACAGTGATGATCTAAAACATCTAATTAATAAGGCTGTATGGTGGTTTTACCAATACGGTCATAACTCCATCTTGTGGACTGATAGGCTACTGTATTGGATACAGGAAGGTATGTGTCAGGGGTAGAGATAGAATTTCTATTTTTCCCTGTTTCTCAAAAGTGTTTGAAAAACTTGTCAATAATCAACTGACTGGCTTCCTTGATGTCTATAATATTCTCTCTGATATGCAATCTGGTTTCCGTTCAGGTTATGGATGTGTCACTGCAACCTTAAAGGTCCTAAATGATCACCATTGCCCTTGATTCTAAGAAATGCTGTGCTGCTATTTCATTGACTTTGCCTAAGCTTTTGATACGGTAGACCATTCCATTCTTGTGGGCCGGATAAGGAGTATTGGTGTCTTTGAGCAGTCTTTGGCCTGGTTTGCTAACTACCTCTCTCAAAGAGTGCACTGTATAAAGTCAGAACATCTGCTGTCTCAGCCACTGCATGTCACCAAGGGTGTACCCCAAGGCTCGATCCTAAGCCCCACGTTCTTCTCAATTTACATCAGCAACATAGCTCAGGCAGTAGGAAGCTCTCTCATCCATTTATATGCAGATGATACATTCTTATAGTCAGCTGCCCCCTCCCCGGAGTTTGTGTTAAATGCTCTACAACAAAGCTTTCTTAGTGTCCAACAAGCTTTCTCTACCCTTAACATTGTTCTGAACACCTCCAAAATAAAGGTCATGTGGTTTGGTAGGTTTGGTAAGAAGAATACCTGTCACGATCGTCTAAGGTGGAAACAGTGGACCAAAGCGCAGCATTGTGAGCGTACATACTTCTTTATTTAACGATGTCGCCAACAAAACAATAAACATCCAAACTAAACGTGAAGCCAACGTAGTGCTCACAGGCAACTAAACATGGACAACTACCCACCAATACAGGTGGGAAAAGGGCTACCTAAGTATGGTTCTCAATCAGAGACGACGATAGACAGCTGTCCCTGATTGAGAACCACACCCGGCCCAACACATAGAAATACAAAATCATAGAACATAGAACATAGAATGCCCACTCAAATCACACCAAACCAAAAAGAGACATAAAAAGCTCTCTACGGTCAGGGCGTGACAATACCCCTCTCCCCACAGGTGTGATTACTACCCCTGAGGGTATAGAGCCTGAGGTAGTCACCTCATAAGAGTACTTGGGAGTATGGCTAGGTTAAATCTAGACTTGGTTTCCTGTATCGTAATCCCTCATCTTTCACTCCAGCTGCCAAACTAACCCTGATTTAGATGACCATCCTACCCATGCTAGATTATGGACACGTAATTTATAGATCGGCTGGTAAGGGTGCTCTCGAGCGGCTAGATGTTCTTTACCATTCGGCCATCCGATTTGCTACCAATGCTCCTTATAGGACACATCACTGCACTCTATACTCTTCTGTAAACTGGTCATCTCTGTATACCTGCCGAAAGACTCACTGGTGATGCTTATTTATAAAACCCTCTTAGGCCTCACTCTCCCCTATCTGAGATATCTACTGCAGCCCTCATCCTAAACATACAACACCCGTTCTGCCAGTCACATTCTGTTAAAGGTCCCCAAAGCAGCACACATCCCTGGGTCGCTCCTCTTTTCAGTTCGCTGCAGCTAGAGACTGGAACGAGCTGCAACAAACACTCAAACTGGACAGTTTTATCTCCATCTCTTCATTCAAAGACTCAATCATGGACACTCTTACTGACAGTTGTGGCTGCTTTGCGTGATGTATTGTTGTCTCTACCTTCTTGCCCTTTGTGCTGTTGTCTGTTCCCAATAATGTTTGTACCCTGTTTTGTGCTGCTACCATGTTGTGCTGCTTCCATGTTGTGTTGCTACCATGCTGTTGTTATGTTGTGTTGCTACCATGTTGTGTTGCTACCATGCTGTGTTGTCATGTGTTGCTGCCTTGCTATGTTGTCGTCTTAGGTCTCTCTTTATGTAGTGTTGTGCTGTCTCGCTTGTTGTGATGTGTGTTTTGTCCTATATTTTTAAATAATTTATTTTTAATCCCAGCCCCGCAGGAGGCCTTTTGCCTTTTGGTAGGCCGTCATTGTAAATAAGAATTTGTTCTTAACTAACTTGCCAAGTTAAATAAAGGTTAAATCTTTTTTTTTAAGAATCAGAATTAGGTCATGGAAATAGTTTTCATATAGTTTTCCATTGGTCAAGATATGAGGCTAATGTAATAAACTCATTCTTAAAAGTCTAAGTCGTTAAGGGGGAGGAGGGGTTCTAAGCTGGCATATGGAATTGTTTTAAGATGGTGATACCATGGATCATTTAGCTATTTCATTTCATTTCATTTGGAATTGTAGGACCCCTTTAGGTATAAATATATATATACAGTGTCTTTGGAAAGTATTCAGACCCCTTGACTTTTTCCACATTTTGTTACGTTACAGCCTTATTCTAAAATGTATTAAATCGTTTTTTGTCCTCAACAATCTACACACAACACCCCAAAATGACAAAACTTCTTCCATTTAACAATGATGGAGGCCACCGTGTTCTTGGGGACCTTCAACGCTGCAGAATGTTTGTAGTACCAAAGGGTCTGAATACTTATGTAAATAATTTTTTTCTTTGTAATATACATTTAGAAAAAAAAAATGTGCTTTTTCATTATGGAGTATTGTGTGTAGATTGATGAAGATTTTTTTCATTTAATCCATTTTAGAACAGGGCTGTAAAGTGACACAATTTGGAAAAAGTCAAGGGGTCTGAATACTTTCCTAATGCACTGTACAGACGTTTTCATGAGAAGACCGATTTTTGGGATGCCTCATGGTCTGACAAACACCGCTGTAGCTCAGCCACCTTCCACCGCAGATGCTGAAGGCCGCCATAGGGGGATACGGTAGATTAAGACACAGCCCACGCAAAAAACAGACATGTCTAGTTTAAACTGAGAGATTTTGATGAGGATGTTTTTATTATGTTACTCAGACTGACCCACCGGTGGGTCAATACACTCTAGGTGGATACTAGTCTATTCTAGACAAAGATAAGTAGGCTACTGTAATACACTAGAGTAGTCCAACGGTTGTTATGTTGTACATCGTCTGCCATCTAGTGTTGGGATTCAACTACTACATCAGCGATAATCATTAAATCAAATCAAATCCAAGTATATTGGTCACAGGCACATGGTTAGCAGATGTTAATGTGAGTGTAGCGAAATGCTTGTGCTTCTAGTTTCGACAGAGCAGTAATATCTAACAAGTGATCTAACAATTCCACAACAACTTCCTAACACACAAATCTAAGTGAAGGGATGGAATAAGAATATGTACATATAAATATATAGATGAGCGATGACCGAGCGGCACAGGCAAGATGAAATAGATGGTATAAAATACAGTATATACATATGAGATGAGTAATGAGTAATGCGAGATATGTTAATATTATTAAAGTGACATTATTAAAGTGACTAGTGTTCCATTTTTCAAAGTTGCCAATGATTCCAATCCTGTATGCAGGCAGCAGCCTCTCTGTGTTAGTGATTGCTATTTATCAGTCTGACGGCCTTGAGATAGAAGCCGTTTTTCAGTCTCTCGGTCCCAGCTTTGATACACCTGTACTGACCTCGCCTTCTGGATGATAGCGGGGTGAACAGGCAGTGGCTCGGGTGGTTGTTGTCCTTGATGATCTTTTTGGCCTTCCTGTGACATCAGGTGCTGTAGGTGTCCTGGAGGGCAGGTAGTTTGCCCCCGGTGATGCGTTGTGCAGACCTCACTACCCTCTGGAGAGCCTTGCGGTTGTGGGTGGTGCANATCATGGACACTCTTACTGACAGTTGTGGCTGCTTTGCGTGATGTATTGTTGTCTCTACCTTCTTGCCCTTTGTGCTGTTGTCTGTTCCCAATAATGTTTGTACCCTGTTTTGTGCTGCTACCATGTTGTGCTGCTTCCATGTTGTGTTGCTACCATGCTGTTGTTATGTTGTGTTGCTACCATGTTGTGTTGCTACCATGCTGTGTTGTCATGTGTTGCTGCCTTGCTATGTTGTCGTCTTAGGTCTCTCTTTATGTAGTGTTGTGCTGTCTCGCTTGTTGTGATGTGTGTTTTGTCCTATATTTTTAAATAATTTATTTTTAATCCCAGCCCCGCAGGAGGCCTTTTGCCTTTTGGTAGGCCGTCATTGTAAATAAGAATTTGTTCTTAACTAACTTGCCAAGTTAAATAAAGGTTAAATCTTTTTTTTTAAGAATCAGAATTAGGTCATGGAAATAGTTTTCATATAGTTTTCCATTGGTCAAGATATGAGGCTAATGTAATAAACTCATTCTTAAAAGTCTAAGTCGTTAAGGGGGAGGAGGGGTTCTAAGCTGGCATATGGAATTGTTTTAAGATGGTGATACCATGGATCATTTAGCTATTTCATTTCATTTCATTTGGAATTGTAGGACCCCTTTAGGTATAAATATATATATACAGTGTCTTTGGAAAGTATTCAGACCCCTTGACTTTTTCCACATTTTGTTACGTTACAGCCTTATTCTAAAATGTATTAAATCGTTTTTTGTCCTCAACAATCTACACACAACACCCCAAAATGACAAAACTTCTTCCATTTAACAATGATGGAGGCCACCGTGTTCTTGGGGACCTTCAACGCTGCAGAATGTTTGTAGTACCAAAGGGTCTGAATACTTATGTAAATAATTTTTTTCTTTGTAATATACATTTAGAAAAAAAAAATGTGCTTTTTCATTATGGAGTATTGTGTGTAGATTGATGAAGATTTTTTTCATTTAATCCATTTTAGAACAGGGCTGTAAAGTGACACAATTTGGAAAAAGTCAAGGGGTCTGAATACTTTCCTAATGCACTGTACAGACGTTTTCATGAGAAGACCGATTTTTGGGATGCCTCATGGTCTGACAAACACCGCTGTAGCTCAGCCACCTTCCACCGCAGATGCTGAAGGCCGCCATAGGGGGATACGGTAGATTAAGACACAGCCCACGCAAAAAACAGACATGTCTAGTTTAAACTGAGAGATTTTGATGAGGATGTTTTTATTATGTTACTCAGACTGACCCACCGGTGGGTCAATACACTCTAGGTGGATACTAGTCTATTCTAGACAAAGATAAGTAGGCTACTGTAATACACTAGAGTAGTCCAACGGTTGTTATGTTGTACATCGTCTGCCATCTAGTGTTGGGATTCAACTACTACATCAGCGATAATCATTAAATCAAATCAAATCCAAGTATATTGGTCACAGGCACATGGTTAGCAGATGTTAATGTGAGTGTAGCGAAATGCTTGTGCTTCTAGTTTCGACAGAGCAGTAATATCTAACAAGTGATCTAACAATTCCACAACAACTTCCTAACACACAAATCTAAGTGAAGGGATGGAATAAGAATATGTACATATAAATATATAGATGAGCGATGACCGAGCGGCACAGGCAAGATGAAATAGATGGTATAAAATACAGTATATACATATGAGATGAGTAATGAGTAATGCGAGATATGTTAATATTATTAAAGTGACATTATTAAAGTGACTAGTGTTCCATTTTTCAAAGTTGCCAATGATTCCAATCCTGTATGCAGGCAGCAGCCTCTCTGTGTTAGTGATTGCTATTTATCAGTCTGACGGCCTTGAGATAGAAGCCGTTTTTCAGTCTCTCGGTCCCAGCTTTGATACACCTGTACTGACCTCGCCTTCTGGATGATAGCGGGGTGAACAGGCAGTGGCTCGGGTGGTTGTTGTCCTTGATGATCTTTTTGGCCTTCCTGTGACATCAGGTGCTGTAGGTGTCCTGGAGGGCAGGTAGTTTGCCCCCGGTGATGCGTTGTGCAGACCTCACTACCCTCTGGAGAGCCTTGCGGTTGTGGGTGGTGCAGTTGCCGTACCAGGCGGTGATACAGCCCGACAGGGTGCTCTCGATTGTGCATCTGTAAAAGTTTGAGAGGGTTTTAGGTGACAAACCACATTTCTTCAGCCTCCTGTGATACAGCCCGACAGGGTGCTCTCGATTGTGCATCTGTAAAAGTTTGAGAGGGTTTTAGGTGACAAACCACATTTCTTCAGCCTCCTGAGGTGCAGTTGCGCCTTCTTCAACACGCTGTCTGTGTGGGTGGACCATTTCAGTTTGTCCGTGATGTGTACACCGAGGTACTTAAAACTTTCCACCTTCTCCATTGCTGTCCCTTCGATGTGGATAGGGGGGTGCTCCCTCTGCTGTTTCCTGAAGTCCACAATCATCTCCTTTGTTTTGTTGACATTGAGTGAGAGGTTGTTTTCCTGACACCACACTCCGAGTGCCCTCACCTCCTCCGTGTAGGCCGTCTCGTCGCTGTTGGTAATCAAGCCCACTACTGTTGTTTTGTCTGCAAACTTGATGATTGACTTGGAGGCGTGCATGGCCACGCAGTCATGGGTGAGCAGAGAGTACAGGAGAGGGCTGAGAACGCACCCTTGTGGGGCCCCAGTGTTGAGGATCAGCGAAGTAGAGATGTTGTTTCCTACCTTCACCACCTGCGGGCGGCCCGTCAGAAAGTCCAGGACCCATATAAATATTATCCAGTCAGATTTAGTCGATTCAATTTCTATAGAAACACCATATTAACAATACATTACTATGTTAACCTTTCTAAATTCACAACTGAAATTGTGTGACCATAATCTTAGTAACACTGGATTACCCCTTATTTCTAAAATGTTAACAGTTCATTGACAAACCCATTATAAACTATGTGTAAGGGAAAGGGAAAGGGGGATACCTAGTCAGTTGTACAACTGAATGCATTCAACTGAAATGTGTCGTCAGCATTTAACCCAACCCCTCTGAATCAGAGGTGCGGAGGGCTGCCTTAAATCGACAGCCACATCTTCGGCACCTGGGGAACAGTGGATTAACTGCCTTGCTCAGGGTAGATTCTACCCTAAAGTAATGTCTTAATATATTCTGGTTCTCTCAGCAGTGTACAGTCCCACTCTAAAACATGGATGTGGATGCAGTCAACAGACAATAAAACAGACAGAAAACAGAATTCTTGCTCATGTGTTATTATTATTAAGACCTCACTTCATACAGAGACAGAGAGGATGGAAGAGAGAGAGAACATCTGAGAGGTTTAGAACTCACTATATTAGCGACAGAGAGATGGATGAGAGAGAGAGAACATATGAAGGTTTAGACCTCACTTCATACAGAGACAGAGAGGATGGAAGAGAGAGAGAACATCTGAGAGGTTTAGACCTCACTTCATAAGAGACAGAGGGAGGAAGAGAGAGAGACATCGAAGAGTTTAGATCTCACTTCATACAGAGACAGAGAGGATGGAAGAGAGAGAGAACATCTGAGAGGTTTAGACCTCACTTCATACAGAGACAGAGAGGATGGAAAGAGAGAGAGAACAATCTGAGAGGTTTAGACCTCACTTTCATGAAGACAGAGGAGATGGAAGAGAGAGAGAACATCTGAGAGGTTTAGAACTCACTTCATACAGAACAGAGAGGATGAGAAGATAGAGAGACGAAATCTGAGAGTTTAGACTCCTATACAGAACAGAGAGATGAAGAAGAGAGAACATCTGAGAGGTTTAGACCTCACTTCATACAGAGACAGAGAGGATGGAAGAGAGAGAGAGAACATCTGAGAGGTTTAGAACTCAAGCAGCGGGTGCACCCTGGTTGGCATGGGTTTCATAACGCAGGAGACCAAGACCTCTTCTGTCAAGCCCCCTCTTATTTTTCTTAAGTGGAAATAGGGCCGATGTTATATTGCACAAACATTTAGCCACACCTTCGGTGAAGACATTGGTATCTTCCTATGGACGGTTGAGAAGAGACAAAAATTAGGTGATACACTCCAGGGTTGGGAACAATTATTTCAATTCAGGAAGGTTAATGAAATTCTAATCACAATTACAGGGAATAAAGTATCAATTGGAATTGACCACAAAAGTAACTGGCAGCCATTTTGAGTGTAAACAATCTTGTATCACAACACTTCTCATTTTTCTAAAGATTTAATTTAACTGTACATAATAATGTATATATATGTATATATGTATATGTATATATGAAAAGTGTGAAAATAGTATTTTTGTTGTCTCTTGGTTTCTTTCCAATATATAACTCTTAAGTTCGATTGACATCTTTATATTTTGATGCAGTAAAGGACTCAATCAATCTTGACCAAAACAATGGAGTTGCCATGGAATTGCGTGGGTGAAAGATCCCGGGTCTCCTCATTGCCCCACAGCAAAATTGGTTATATATGATTTTCACACTATGTTGAGGTAAACATCTGAGCATAATGTTTGTATGGAGTCACTTCTTCTAAACCTGAAAAGGGACAACTTCTGTTCTACAGTGAAAACAGACAAATATATCCAAGTCGGATTTAAGTAACCACATTGTTGGCCTGTTACAACACATAAATCATGACGGATTTGATAAATATCCACATTGTTAGATCAGATTTGTTGATTTTGTGCCAATCTGGTCAACGTCTGCATTCCATGGACTCCTTTACCTCATCTATTGCGAGTGTACCCATGGTTTTACCAGTAACATTGCCAGGGTTACAGTAGATCTTCCAAGCCTGTTCTATTCATTTAGTTTCTATGGAATTGACTGAATCATGGTTGATAAAGGGTTACCTACATCCACTAACCATCTTCTAGCAATTCATATCACGTAGCCTACAGAGTTTGTATGCTTTTAAATTCCAGTTTATGTTAAAACAATTATCAAAGCCAAATACTTTTTAATGCAGTTGGTGGATTATAATATGGATTAGAAACTTTAGATTGTTGTTGAGTCTCAATGTTTGATTAAAGAAATAAACTTACCTGTTTGCAGGTTGCAGAACCATAGCGAATAAATGTCACAAGATGCTCACAATTAGCAGTAAAAAGTTTGTATTGTCCTTGACAGTTTTCGTGATAATTTGTAATTTTGTCAATCATGTCTTGGTCATTCATCACTTTGTCTTCATGATCCCTATAATTTTGTTTCTCAGGGGTGCTGTTTTGTGTAACATCCTCCAGTTTGTCAAACGCACAATCTGCATATTTTTTGTTAATAATTTCACCTGATAAAGGAAACATACTTTTCATGAATAAGGTTTTAGAAATGTTTAACATAAAGGATTTAAAAGGCTTATGTTTTATTGAAACTTTTGTAAACTTACCTGAGAAGTGAAAAATATCCTGATCATCGCCTTTACCTCTGATATCTTTATTGCCCACGTAAATAGCATAGTGGTTAAATGAAACGGGACCAATCTTCCGATTAAATTTGATGATATCCCCAAATGAATACTAAAATAACAACAGATCAATAGGTGACACATCATTAGTTATTATGAGCAATCCAATATTGTCATTTCTAATCAAATCTCTAATCATGTATGTAACGTCACATAACTCACAGCATTTAAAATATGGATACAATATGGATAAAGACATAAAATTAGGGCAGGAAATGATTTCACTGGTAGACAATGTTCACCTATTGAAAGTAATTGACATATTGCTTCATCAAGTTTGTTTTATGTTCATAATAAAAAAGTAACTTCTAAATGACTTTCAGCAAAAATCAATACTCAATTACTGGTAGTCATGAGAAGACTTGTGAGACCATATGCTTACTTGTACAACGCACATGAGGGGGTACTTCACATGAGGGGGTACTACACATGAGGGGGTACTTCACATGAGGGGGTACTTCACATGAGGGNCATGAGGGGGTACTTCACATGAGGGGGTACTTCACATGTGGGGGTACAGTAAAAGGTTGGGAACCCCTGGCATAGGTTAGTGCAGCAGCAATGCAGCAGCATTATGTACAGAACTGGTCAACTGAAAGAGGAACTGACACAGATTTATAACCATTAGATCTTTTTAAAATCTATTCATATACACCTTTTCTGGTGGAAAATGTCAATAGTAGGATAATCGTTGGATCGAAAGACCCTGGATAAAAACACAAGGACACGTTTAATAACCTGACAACTGGTAAGTGGTGTTCCTAGACTATAGATTATAGATATGACTTTGTTGACAGGAGAAACAAAATGGGGGGGTGAAACTGGACACTTTAGGTTTGGGTTATTTTCTGTCGCAAGGTTTTAGAGCGATGCGCAACTAAGCAGCCCTATGTTCCAAAAGACTCCCAGGATTAGTTGCGTTGATGCTAGTTTTCATACTGTGGTCTAGATGTTCTTAGTAACAAGAGAGGAATCCAGTGAGAGGAATATATGAAACCTGGGCTCTTTAACCAACTTCCTGTCCAGTACTCTTACATTGCATTTCCTGTTTGTCTCACAAGTTATCTCTCCCTTAGCCCATAACTATCTGTGTCTTAAAGGGGCACACACCCGTTAAACATGAACATCATGTTCACACACATACATTCATAGAATATGACATAGAGTCAGATATTTGTGAAAATTCTATAATAATAAGAGTGGGAAAGTGGCTGTGCGTTTGGGAAATTAATAGACACTGCAGTAAATAAAAACGTAGAAAAACGTATCATTCTCTCCAGGCCCAGACTTTACACAGACCGGTGCACAGTAACCAATCAGGGTAAGTTTTCCCAAAAGCATTCTGGCACTAAGATCTTCTTAATTCCATTGAAACTAAATGGACGTAAAATTATCTTAGTGTTACGATGCTTTTGGGAATCCCAGCCTAGAGCTACAATAGACCTTTATGCAAACGTCCATAGTGGAGGCCTTTGCCATTCACTTTGACTGTCTGTTTACAGACAGCAACAACAGCGCAACTTTAACTAGACCATTAGAAAGTTGTAGCAAAAGCCACAAAAAACACCTGAATGGTTTTCTGCAAATATAGAAATATCACAGGAGTAATCATACATTTGGGAACTGTATAGTCCTATTGATCAAACAACCAGCAGGTAGGTTATCTCTTCCTCAGTTAACAACAAGTACACCAGCAACCAAAATGAATGTAAAAATCTAGTGAAGGATCTGTAGATAAACCCTTTCGCAGTCAAAATTACACTGATACTAGCCTGCTCGTCCTGCTCGCACTTGCCTGCTTCTGTCCCATAACACACATTTTTGACAGCTAAATTGAGATTTACAGCTTGAGATATGCTAACTGTGGATAACAGTTATTCAAGCTCAGTAAAGTAGTTAGTTGAGTAACATTTATTTTTAGTGTTTACGGAATGTCACGCTACTTGCTTAGGGAGTACCGTTTCCTCCTGTTTCAGCTCACACGAGCCTCAAACCCAGGACCTCTGCTTTGCTCGCACACATGACCGCCCTCCATGACAACCCACCAACTGCTTGAGCTATCGAAATATATGTAATTCGATAGCTCACATTTAATGCTAGCTGTGGAGTGAGCTTATGGTACGTTCTTCATACCATTACACTAGCTAACCAAATGCGGCAGCCACCGGCTGCAAAACATGTTTTGGGGGGTTAAAATCGGCCACTCACCTGTGCTCACCCACTCGTCTAGGCGATGACATGACATCCTTGCAGCAGCTAGCTAGCTAGACGGCTCTATATGTTTTTCTTGCTAAATACATAAATAGATAAGCTAGCCTATTAGCCACATTATGACTTGTGATCATTACCCTTACTAGTTTGATTGTGTTGAGATGCCCAGTCTTTTGTCTGTTTTTGTCCAAAATATTGAGTGAGTGACACTGAAACAGTACATCACCCAAATGACTGGAGGCAGTAAACAATGTACCAGCTGTGATTTACAACCTGATAGCAATACTTATTCAACTACGAAGCAATGTATTGGTCAATTATATTACTCATACATTGACTGCATTCATCTATTCTGCCAAAAATGCCTTACTATACGTAATGGAACTTTGAGTCAAAAATAACCCATTTTTAAAACCTATTATAAAATTGGTTTTATGATTGTTGTAACGGCAGTCTAGCTCTTCCTCCTCCTCGGACGAGGAAAGGCGAGAAGGATCGGAGGACCAATGTGCAGCGTGGTAAGTTTCCATGATTTAATAACACGAAAACAAGACACTATACAAAATAACAAACAAACTAACCGTAACAGTCCCGTGTGACACAAACACTGACACAGGAAACAACCACCCACAAATCCCCAACACAAAACAAGCCACCTATATATGATTCTCAATCAGGGACAACGATTGACAGCTGCCTCTGATTGAGAACCATATTCGGCCGAACACAGAAACAGACAAACTAGACACACAACATAGAATTCCCACCCAGCTCACGTCCTGACCAACACTAAACAAGCACAACACATAAGAACTCTGGTCAGGATGTTACAATTGTCTGTTGGTTGCCTGTTTGTTTCATATCTGCAAAGTAGTTCAAACTGTGTCAGTTCCACTTGGAATAGAAATGTTGTTTGAATCCAATTGGTGCATTTTCAGTTGATGATTTCAGCTTTGCCTAATTAAACAACAACATGCTCATTTATCACGATAATATCAAACAATATCAATATTATATAGTAATATCAATATCAAACAATATCAATATTATATAGTAATATCAATATCAAACAATATCAATATTATATAGTAATATCAATATCAAACAATATCAATATTATATTAGTATATCAATATCAAACAATATCAATATTATATAGTAATATCAATCAAACAATATCAATATTATATAGTAATATCAATATCAAACAATATCAATATTATATAGTAATATCAATATCAAACAATATCATATAATATAGTAATATCAATATCAAACAATATCAATATATATAGTAATATCAATATCAAACAATATCAATATAATAATAGTATATCAATATCAATATCAAAAATATCAATATTATATAGTAATATCAATATCAAACATAATCAATATTAATATAGTAATATCAATATCAAACAATATCAATATTATATAGTAATATCAATATCAAACAATATCAATATTATATAGTAATATCAATATCAAACAATATCAATATTATTAGTAATATCAATATCAAACAATATCAATATATATAGTAATATCAATATCAAACAATATCAATATAATAGTAATATCAATATAAAAAATATCAATATATATAGTAATATCAATATCAAACAATATCAATATAATATAGTAATATCAATATCAAACATATCAATATTATATAGTAATATCAATATTGTTGCCCACCACAGCTAGCAAGATAGTAGACCAAATACAGACAATATAACCAGAACCAATTCACATAACTAACCTTTTTTCAATGTTTGTGTGTTACATTTGTTTTAACCTGTTGAGCCACCTGTTGAGCTGGTATAGACATGGTTCAGCTGGAACCCTTTCGTTCCACTTATAACCATTTTGGGTTCAATGTAGAACCCTTTCCAAAGAGGAAGGGAGGCCCAGGTGGAGAGAGACATGATAGTGTAGGTGGAGACCCAGGTGGAGAGAGACATGAGGGTGCAGGTGGAGACCCAGGTGGAGAGAGACATGATGGTGCAGGTGGAGAGAGACTGATGGTGCAGGTGGAGACCCAGGTGGAGAAAGATGATGGTGCAGGTGGAGAGAGACATGATGGTGCAGGTGGAGAGAGACATGATGGTGCAGGTGGAGACCCAGGTGGAGAAAGACATGATGGTGCAGGTGGAGAGAAACATGATGCTGCAGGTGGAGAGAGACATGATGGTGCAGGTGGAGACCCAGGTGTAAGAGATATATTGGTGCAGGTGGAGACACAGGTGGAGAGAGACATGATTGTGCAGGTGGAGAGAGACATAATGGTGCAGGTGGAGACCCAGGTGGAGAGAGACATGATGGTGCAGGTGGAGGTGCAGGTGGAGAGAGACATGACGGTGCGGTGGATAAAGACATGATGGTGCAGGTGAGACCCAGGTGGAGAGAGACATGATGGGTCAGGTGGAGACCCAGGTGTAGAGAGACATGATGGTGCAGGTGAGAGAGACATGATGGTGCAGTGGAGACCCAGGTGGAGAAAGACATGATGGTGCAGGTGGAGAGAGACATGATGGTGCAGGTGGAGAGAGACATGATGATGCAGGTGGAGACCCAGTGGAGAGAGACTTGATGGTGCAGGTGGAGAGAGACATGATGGTGCAGGTGGCGGCCCAGGTGGAGAGAGACATGATGGTGCAGGTGGAGAGAGACATGATGATGCAGGTGGAGACCCAGGTGGAGAGAGACATGATGGTGCAGGTGGAGAGAGACATGATGATGCAGGTGGAGACCCAGGTGGAGAGAGACATGATGGTGCAGGGTGGAGAAGAGACTGATGATGCAGGTGGAGACCAGGTGGAGAGAAGACATGATGGTGCAGGTGGCGGCCCAGGTGGAGAGAGACATGATGGTGCAGGTGGCGGCCCAGGTGGAGAGAGACATGATGATGCAGGTGGAGACCAGGTGGAGAGAGACATGATGGTGCAGGTGGCGGCCCAGGTGGAGAGAGACATGATGATGCAGGTGGAGAGAGACCAGGTGGAGAGAGACATGATGGTGCAGGTGAAGGCCCAGGTGGAGAGAGACATGATGGTGCAGGTGGAGGCCCAGGTGGAGAGAGACATGATGGTGCAGGTGGAGATGCAGGTGGAGAGAGACATGATGGTGCAGTCTGATAAAGAATATGGTGCATGTATGTTGTCAAGGTCAAAAAAAGTTAAAGTGAATAAAAACATGTAACAGTTTAGGTACTTTGGAATGATACTTCTTGTCATTATTATGTTGACATTAGTCCTTCATATTCTGTATAACTGAACATGTTGCACGTTTCATTCTTGGCTTGAAATAAAGAAATTGTGATGAATTATTTTCAAATGAAAGGAATTCATTATATTTCTGGTATATAGATATGTTCAGACTGTTAAACATATTCTGTGGAACACTGTACTAGGCAGGATTTTCATAAGCAGACAGAGGTGGAGGAGTGACGAGATGAAGGAACTGATGAACTCCTTCTTTCTAACAGGTCACAGCTGATTGGCCTAATGTCAATGGGAGCGGACCAATGATATGAGAGTTGATATCCACAGCAGACGTATCCAAATTTGTATTTTTTATTTTTTATTTAACATTCATTTAACTAGGCAAATAAGAACTGAATCTGAATAATAACATTATTAAACACTTCTAGTGGTAAAACTCAACAGATAATAAAATACCAGCAAGGTGTTAATTGAATGAACAAAAACCTTGTATAGACATTTTATTAACATTTATTAAAATCAGACGCTTTAACGTAACGAACACAGAACCTTCCATGCCATATTTGGAGATACCTCAGTACATTATACTGTGGACTGAAGAGGAAGCCATGCTATATTTGGAAAACCTTTTAGTTTGTGGTCTTATTTACCTACATGAGTTAAGAATATGTTCAGGGTCCAGTGTGGTTTAGTGTATCAGTTCCTGGTGTTAACCTTCATGGTCCAGGTGAAGAGCTGAAACAGAATCAGACTCTATACACACTATCATACACATGTTGTAAGTATACAGAACAATAACATGATATGTTACTTTGTGTTCTGTTCATCACAACTTACTAACTCTATTGGACACTGGTGTGGTGATATTGATCCTTCACATACTGTCCAGATGAACTTGTTACACATTTCACTCTAGAGTCAAGAACACAGAGGAACTGATGGGAATACCTGACTC